>NC_031769.1:127562258-127862258 GCF_001522545.3 Parus major | reverse complement strand
ACTTGGGATGACATAAAAAAAAGTAAATACAACTTGTGTACAAGGACATAAAGATTACAAAGCAGCAGCCTCAAAGGTTGGAAGACGCAGAGTGCAGAGCCGCTGTTTCAGTGATGTTCTTTGGCAGGAGTTTAAATGACAGCAAGAGGTGTGAGGCAATGAAGAATAAAATCCTGAGTATTCAGCTTTCAAGGAAATTTGCAAAAAACACTGTCTCAACAGCCAAGATTTACACATGTCTTCCGAGAAAGAATTTACTTTTTAATGAGAAAGTAATCATGCCCTGCACTGCTGAGCTAATAATGTATAAAATAAGCCTGACAAGTCCCAAGTCCTACAGTGACACTAGACAACAGACAAGAAAAAAGGGACTCGAAACAAACTACTGGTGACCAGAAAACAACTCGAAGCAGATCACTAGCAATAAATTGTAACATGACATTGAAGCTGGGCTCATCTTACAAAGAGCAAAGAGTAAAGAGAGAATTGCTAAGGGCAGATGGCAGTGCCTTTCCTGGTGATATAAACACAGATGAATGCATATCACTTCTGAGTACTGTATATGGCTCTGCCTATCTCAACAGCATAAATAACTGGAAAGAACTTTAACACATTTCTAGGGATTGAGTTCTAATTGTTCTGTGGTACACAACCATTGGTTGCACCTAATTGTATTTAAGCTATGGCTTCAAATATTCCACATTACAGAAATTATGAAGTTCAACTGCAAGTGTTTTACTGCCAATATCTGAATTTTATGTTATCCTGCAGTAGCTGGTGGCAAAACAAACCTACTGCAGCGTAACAGGAGGTTATGTCCTTTACACGGTTATGTTTAATCTCTCCTGATGCTTATCTGAGTTGTACCCAAGTACAAGGAAAAACAGATTCTCATTCAAATTCTTGTAAGTACAAAGAGTAATGGCAGCAGCCATAAGCATAAATCATAATTCTTGCATCTGCCTGTCCAAGGAACTAAGGATTTTTTTTGTTTTACATGTAATTTATCCTTTGTTCAAGTATTTTCCACAAAAGCTGTGTGGGAAAATACGTGAAAATCAGGAAATCTGCCTCTTTATATGAAGTACTGGGAGAAATGTGAGTTTGAGCATACTGAACATATGATCACAAGCAAAAAAATTAACAAACTAAAAACTACAATGTATATTTTTTTCTCTTATATAACTTCCTTAAAATTCCTTTTGGGATATCTGTAGCAGTAAGATCTAAAAAAAAAATCAGACTGTAGAGTGACTTGCCAAAAAAATATGTCCACACCATTACGTATTCATTTTTCTATACTATTTATGGGTACATTTGTTTGTAAACCTTTTAAAATGTTCTTTCCACTTCTTGAGATTTACTTACACCATTTCATACTTCTGTTGCACAAAGCTGACATATCCAGATGGCAAATATAAACATCAAGAGATGGACTGCCACTCAAAGACATGTGGGAAGCATTTGCCAAAGCTAAATATGGTCTTAAAAGAATTTCAATATTAGTGTAAAAGTTCTTCTGAACATGCCATTAATAGTTGTGCAATAGATCTAGCTGACACATTGGAGGTGGTGAGCTGCACTCAAATACTTTGCTACCCACAAAACGGCACTTACTTCACGATTGTTCCATACTCAGGAAATAATACAGTAAATCAAAGTAACAAATTACACAAACTATGCTATAAAAAGCATCACACACTAAATAGTATACAAGAAACATGCACATGTGCACGGTGAAGGAAGAGCCTACAGGATTCAGCTTTTGTGCTGAATAAATATTTGAGAGTTTTACAGTTCTTCAGCATTTCTTTTTATGTAATCAGATAACTGCAACTACAAATTCAACCTGAGGACTGACATTTTTACGTTACAGTGGCATCTTTGTTGCTGCAAATAATAATATATATACAACAAATCAGTTCAGAGGGAAAATGCTTTCCATCATACTTGGCTTTGCCTTGTGATCAGAATGAGAAACTATGTGCATCAAGGTTTTTTTACAAGTAGTATTAGCCTTCTTTACATATTGGCGGGGGGGGAAGGGATCTGCTACAATCCATTACACATTTTGTCTTGGCTGTAATAAGAGAAGGCGTTCATTGGGCGCTGGGCAATTCAAAGAGCCAAGGACAAAAGAAAGAATTCACTCCTAGTGGACAATCAGTTCAAACTTTGACACACTTTCCAAGCAGAAAATGTATTATAAGTAAAATATTTTTACAATGTTTTCTCAGAGAAGTCCAGAAAATTTACTCATCCCTTACACCAGCCAGAACAGAGGTAGATCTTTATGGTGACTGGTCCTTGCCTCTGACACCACCTCTGCAAGTTATATGGTTGCATATAGAATCACACTTTTTTTGGAGACTTGACTGCATGCAGACTCTCAGTGGAACGCTGAGACTACCCATGAAGACAATGCCTTCAGGCACTTTGGTCCAAGTCTAAATACAGGCACTCTTAAGGTGTTTTTTATCCCAAACATAACCTATGGTTGGTTGCCAGCATTGAAGAAATTGGATTTCTTTTTATTCCTAAATCATGGTAAAAACAAATGGATTTTGAAGGTGTGTAATGTCAGCTGATGGGTCTATATTGGGCAGATCTGCATGACTCCATTCAACAAAGGAGATCTGTGGCACCAGTAAGCCCTAGTAACTTCACTGCTGTTGTAGTCGTGTCCTCTCTGCCATGCCCGTATATGCTGCAAGACTGAATTATGGACAACCATCATGTTGTCCATACAAGCCCACAATGCCATGCTACAATTGCTATGTGTTGATTTGTTCCCTCAGCTGATTGTTTTCTGGAAAAATACACTGAATCCACTAGTGTAGCTGCCACACAGAGCATCCTCTTTAATTACAAAGCACAGAGGAATTGCAGGTGCTGATAAGTTCAAGGAATGTGAGCCTTTGAGAACACTCCAAATGTAGTTGCATGAGAGACTGGCTCCAGCAACCACGTGGGTAGACGTTCCTGCCCTGTGACCTCCAGCTACTCACTCCTGGTGTTACACCACAGCTCATCACCTCTGCTGTTGAGTCAGAAGTTATGTACCTCGAGACACAGCCCAGTTTATAGTCCAGCTCTACAGAGATTAATTTCACAGACCCACCTCAAGAGGTGATGAATTTCAGCACAAAGGCAGAAGCAGTCAGCCAGGCCTGGAGCATGGCAGGCACTGTTTCAAAGAGCTTCACTACCAAAGTCAGTGTATTGGGGAGACTTCTCCTGCAGGTTCATGATTCAGTTAAACCAGACTTAACAGCTGAAAGAAGTCCCACTCCACTCCCTCTCCTACCTATCAGTCATGCTTTCTGCAAGTTCTTAGCTAGGGGTGTACATCAAACCACAAATAATCCAGAGCAGAAAGCTAAAGTGATCTATAACTCAATGTTTTCTGCTGTCTGGACCCTCTGATCTGACCGCCTGTGGCTCCAAAGAGCACCGAGACAGCACAAGGGATGTGTTAGAAACACAGAAAGAGAAGCAGGTGGGGAAGGGCTTTCAAAGGCAGCTTGGCATTATGTTGGCTTAGTCAGGTTTGGCCATTATTGAATCCTATCTCCTCGATGAGGTGCCATCCAGACTACCCACAAATTACACAAGTCACCTTACAACACCCCTGCGAAAGCTGGGATACCTCAGCACAGGAAATATTCATGTGGTCACTCCCTTCTGCTTGTCATGTTCAAGGGGCTTCTTATTGAGCAATGCAACCAGCTTCCTCTTTTGGTACCTCTGAATAAGCTTTCTTTTGGGATTTTGGGGCTGCACTGTTATTTCAGAATTAGTTTGTGAAGGAAGATGAATTTAGATTCACATTATTTTCAAGAAATTATTTCAGTTTCAATATATCCTACCTACTACAGTTGCAGAGCCTTCAATGAACACAGCACAGAGAGTGAATGATGGCAGCAGTGATAATGAGTACATATGGGAATCCCAGGAAAACTTTAATCATCATCATTAACGTTTTATTTTCTGCAGTGCAATTCCTACTCTGATGTACCACAATTTGCTGTAGCAGACTGCAATGCCCAGTGCTGATAAATATGAAGAGTAGGAAAGCCATGAGGAAGAAAGTAATCACTAAGCTGGAACTGCCATGGTTGTTTACTGTTTTGATTTTTAAAATTATTTTATTTTGCTGTATGAGTGTCTTTCAAGTCAGATATGATTCTGAAGGAGAAGAAAGATAGACTCAAGCATGCAGACAGATGATATCTAGTTTCCCTGGTTCCTGGCTTTGATGCTCATTTATAGGTTTGTGTCCTCACAAACCATGTTGCAACTTCTGGTTTTAGTACTGTTTTTCCCAATTTACTATCTTATTCAAATGAACGTTAAAGGAAAGTAATAAAAACCACCAGGCTGCAATACCAACGAATTTTGGTAAATGCGGTGGAGTGTTTTCTTATTGCAGCTCGACATTCAGCAAGAAACACAAATTTTAAGAAGGGACCATTTGGAAAAGGATCATGAAGCTAAATTTGTGAAAACACTATAGGAGGGAACTTCTAAAATATATGAAGTCATGAGGCCAATGGTACACAATCTAAGTGATGACTTCCTAGCTGAAGATGTATTTTATATAGGAAAGTTAAAATTACAGTGAAAGCTAACAATATTAACTTTATAAAGTGGTTCATTACAAGAGGTTTCTTTCTTGGACAAATTGCCTTAGAAATGTTGGCCTTAGGGGTCCTGTTGTCCTTGCTAAAATAGCATAGTGCCAATAGAACTACTTTATACCATTTAAAATCAATTTTGCAATCAAGAATTCTGTTTATAAGCTCTTTGAACTCAGTTTCACTGAAAAGTTAACCTGAGTTGTAAGTTATTCCAGGTATAACTGCAATCTTTTCTACACAAAAAATATGAAACCCCAGCCTGCAGTTGCTTTTGATTTGAGGCAGCCAGCTTAACAGGAGGATAAAGGCTGATACTATAGTGTGTGTCTTGTCAGCCACTCTGTACTATGAGGACATTTTTCCATCACTTGAATGATATTATTCTTCCAATGCCTTTTCATTCCTCCTTCCTTATTGCCAGAGGCCTCCCGCTCATGCCTGCAACAGAATGAAGAGCACCACCAGCTTGTGGTACTGCTAAGAACCTTTAAGGCTGGCAGCAATCCTGGGGCATGGTTTTATGGTGTGAAGTGTTCTTAAGAATAGAACCGACTTTCAGTGTTCCCATTTCAGCATCGTTCCTCAGTCCTGCCCTCCTCTGTCCCTGCATTGCTCATTTCTGCTGATGCAGTATTTTTGAGAGTCCTGAAAAGACACATTTCCAAAGAACAGCTCAGTGAGTCCTAGTGTGGCACAGCACACCTCTCCAGCACAACGATGAGGGCTGCAACATGGGCATGCAGTTGGCATGCACAGTCATAAAACAACATTTTTACAAAGCAGGTGGCATTGTGAAGCTGTGACAACTGCAGGAGACACAAGTGAAGGTATAATGACATGCTGCAGGGGCAGAGGCTCCAAATGTCCCTTCATAAACTAGCAAGAGACCTGAGGCAGCTACTGCAAGAGCACACAGAACGCTTCTAAATCCCCCCAAAATGCAGCCAGAAATCAGGGAGTTATTGGGGAGGGCTAATGGTAATTTTCCTGACAAAAATCCTCACTTGAATCCCCATGACTCACTCCTTTGAAATACAGTCACATCTCTCAGCAAAAAGGATGTAATGCAGGAATCAGAATGTCCAGTGGCAATCATAGTTGTCTTGTAGCAGGCAGTGTAGGGAAGAGGAAACACAGAGTGAGGCAGGAAAGTTATTGCTATTTGGCTGTAAAGTGTAGAAAAACTTTCTTCATAATTGGCAGGAATTTTGGTTTGCTGCTCTTAGTTTAAGAGATGCTATACAGAAGAAAGAGGGGGAATTATTCCAAAATGTTAAATGTTTTCAAAGGTAGAAGAGCCCATTTATCTAAAACAACAGTGGAAGTCCAAGAAGAACAATTCATACCATGCAAAAAAGCAGCGGGTCCCCTAAGGATTTACCTGTAAATCTTCATTCAAGAGGTCTCCACTCAATCTGAGCACAGCTCGCCAACCCCAAGGACGAAGGCAAAGCTCTCACTAAGATGGCTTCTCCTTCTTACTTCCACACTGCTCAGTTTTCCTGCTTCAGGGGCAACTCAGTCTGCTCCTCTGCAGCTACAAAACTGCTGCAAATCCAAGTCTTGCTATAAAGGAAAATTAAAATTCAGGTTAACTGTGTGCTTCTGAGTCCACTCAAAACTATAAGAAATGCTTCTTCAGATACATCAACAACAAGCAGAAAGAGAAAGAAAATACTGTCCCACTGATAAGAGAGGTGATTTTGTCACTGACAATGCTGAAAAGGCAAAGGTTCTCAACACTTCCTTCACCTCTGTCTGTACCAGCAGTGCTGGGCCCCCTGCCATGGGGTAAAATAATCCATGCTGATGCATCCACAAGGGCATCACCAGTAGAGATCAAGAAGTCATTATCCCACTCTGCTCAGTGCTTATCAGCACACACTGGAATTCTGTGCTCAGTTTTGGTCCCTGCTGAGCAAAAAACATGTGAAGAGGCTGGAGAAGGTCCAGAGAAGAGCCACAAAGATGTTCAAATGACTGGGAAGCCTGAGAGGGGCAAAGGCTGAGAGAAGTGGGTTTGTTCAGCCTTGAGAAAAGAAGGCTTAGGGGAGGCCTCCTCACCATGTTCCACTATTTGATGGGTGGCTACAGACAAGATGGATACCCTCTTTTTACAAGGAGTCACACAAAAAAGACAGGGGGTATTGGGTAAAAGTAACTCCTGAGGAAGTTACAACTACTTACACAAGGAAAACTTTTCACAATGAGAACAATCAGCCATTGGAATAATCTCCCCAGGGAAGGGGTGGATTCTCCAATACTGTACACTCCTGAGATTTGGCTGCCAGTATGCTGGGCCATCTTGCCTAGATTGTGCTTTTACCAAGAAAGGTTGGATGAAATGTTCCTTGAGGTCAGTTCTTTCCAACCTGTATCCTATGATTCTACAGTTTAAAAGCATGGCCAGTTTACGTGCGTGCTCTTGGCTGTGAACTGTGGTGGTTCAGCAGGACTTTGAAGAGAGGAAAATTGAATGATGCAGGAACATTCTCCACGTCTCTTATTGTGAGCCAAACACTTTTTTTATACAAAAGTCTTGAGAACCCTACACCAGAAGGAGGTGAAGTGGCATGACCTGTGATACTTACTCTAAATTATGCATATATAACAGCACCCAAGGATATCATGAAATCTATTATGACAAACATATGCTGAAAGGTTTGCAACATAAAGGGCTAGTTTTCATTATCCATTGAAGGTGAATTTAGCCCTAAACAAAATATACAGGAAAACACAGTTGTTAACGTGATGGGAATTATTACAGTGTAATAATAAATGGGTGTTGTTTGTTATTGGGAAATTCACTATCTACATATATAGGCTTGTTTTTAAAAAGGGAAAATCAGGCTAACCTAACAGATGGTTGGAAGATATAATATGCAGACAGAGGAACAAAAACCCCCAAACCCCTCAAAGTAAGCCACTTCTTCACACTCTGACCAGCAGGTTGAGGAAGACGATTCTGCCCCTTTACTCAACTCTTGTGAAATCCCGCCTAGAGTACAGCTCTAGGTCCCCCCAAAACAAGAAAGATTTAGACCTGTTGAAGCAAGTCCAGAGGCGGGTCATAAACATGACTGGAGGGCTGGAGTACCTCTCCTGTGAGGACAGGCTGAGAGAGTTGCATTCCAGTACTTCAAGGGGACCTAAAAGAAGGCTGGAGATGGACTTTTGACCAGTGTGTGCAGTGACAGGACAAGGGGGAATGGCTTTAAATTGAAAGAATGTAGGTTTAGATTGGATACTTGGAAGAAATTCTTTACTGTGAGTGTAGTGAGGCACTGGCACAGGTTACCCAGAGAAGTTGTGGATGTCCCATCCCTGAAAGCATTCAAGGCCAGATTGCATGGAACTCTGAGCAACCAGGTCTAGTGGAAGGTGCTCCTGCCCACAGTAGGGGGTTGGCACTACATGATCTTTAATGTCCATTCCAACCCAAACCATTACATTATTCTGTGAAATGTGTTTGGATATTTAGAAGTTACTGGAGAGAAAAAAAAAAAAAAAAAAAAAGAAGAAAAAAAGGACCATAAGCTGATCAAAAGGACTACTTTAGGTAAAACAGAAAGGAGAATGTGCAGTGGAATCAGTCATGAACTATTATTTTTAAAGAGAAGAAGAAAAGGTGTTTCAAGAAGCTATATCTATCTGTCTTGCTCTAAAGGGCTAACAAGTCTTAAGAAAAATGGATATGAAGATTGTTGGTTTTTAAATCTTTTACTAATCCCTCTCACAGAGAAAAAGGGCCAAGATTAAATATCATACTGAGTACCTACCACAAGTGAACATCATAGTAGTCTGCAGGATTAGATTAAGAAAGAAAACCGAGGAATTCAGAATGAGATAATACAACAACAACATAAAAAAGTGAGCTGTGGTCAGGGATCAAAAGAAGAAAATGTGACCACATCTGTAACGACTGTAGCTGCCCTGAGAGGTTTCTTACCTGTAAGCTGATCATGCTTCTGTGAGGAGCAAATTCAGGGCCTAAGTTGCACTAACAGCACAGTTCCGACTCAAAACAAGAAGGAGCTATCAGATCTCAGGTGGTTTCTGGTCTTCATTTTTCTTTTTAAGTAACAGTCATCTTTTTCTAATGGCTTAATGTCAAAAGTATGCTTGAAGGAGGTATTTCTACGTGGAAAGTTGGCAGCCCTGCCCAGGTTCCATTGATTCAGTGGAACTGGCTGTAGTCCTTGTGGGACAAGTGCTCCCTTAATTTTAGACAAGTCTACTTCAAACATAATTAGACAGGAGGCTTTTTTTTCTCTTTTTTGCCCTACGTGCTGAGAGAGACACATTACTTGTAATCATTATATACTAGTTTATTGATCGTGGCTTTTCAGTATTCACTGTAGATAGGCTTGTTTTAACAGAACTCTCAAGAGACACATCTGGTTAACAAACAATTACCAATTGAAGGTATAGAAACAAGCACAGGGATTTTGTCAGGACATCCAGAAATGTGCAGGGTATTTTGACAAAAGGTGAAAGGGCTTTTCTCTTGAATCTGGTATTTTTTAAGGGATGTTCCTAAAGTCCATTTAATGACATTTTAGGAGTCATTCAATATATTCTTTTCATCTCAGCTTCCTATATTTCAATATTTGAAAAGATTGAACAAATGGAAATTATTCTCAGGAACTGCATATATGGAAAACCTATGAGAGCCCACACAATGGCTCATTACTTATAATATAGGTTACCATTAAAATGTATTCCAGTTATTAGGAAAGCTGGAAGTGAGTCAATGATTTGAATAAACAAACACTTGGTTGCCCCACAGTTTAGTGCATCCCTGAGACGTCTGTAGGCTCCTTTCCCACGCCTCCTGTCTCACTCCTAAACTAGCAGAGGCTGTTGTGCAAGGCAACCTGGCAGCTCCTAATGAAGAGGTAGCTCAATGCACTCCTCAGAAGCAATTCCTGCACACAGTCCACTTCTGTACATTCGCTGCAGGGACAGGGCATCAACTGCATCCTGTGTGTATCAGAGGAGGAAGAAGAGGTTTTGCAGCTTGGGAAAAGAGAAGGATCAGCTTACTAGGCCAAAGGAATGTTACTGTGGTCCCCCCAAAGGGGCCCTGTGTTCTGGTTGCTTGGACAAGCTGAAATACAGCAGATCGGTGTGTCAGATACTAGAAGGAGGTGAGAAGACAGAAGAAGGTGCCAGCTTTTTGCCTTCCCCAAAAAGATTGGAGAGGGGTTTTTGTGTCTAAAAGATAAAAGAAACAGTGAAAACTTCAGCAAAAAGAAGCAACTCAGCCTCACAACTGACAGAGTAGTTTCCAGCCTTGCTAGGAAGCAGTAGCCCTACATGCAAATTCTTAGGTAATTGGATGAGGATAAACAGAAACAATACATGAAAGAAACAAATCCCAAACATCCATTGGGACAAAGTATGCATATTTCAATTCCTTAAGAGTCAAAGTCTGTATTTTCTAGAACAACTAATGTTTCCTGTTTCCATTAATGTCTCAGACTGGGCATCTCAAACCATGTAAAGTTGTTGGCCAACAGGTTTATATTTACCCTGGGAGTCAAGGTGAGATTCATGACACTGTTGCTTATTAAAGCTCTTGTTTTAATGTGCTTGGCTTTTGCAAGTTATGACACAGTAAATACATTTGTGTCACTTAGCAACCTCAGTTGTTTTTAAAGGAATGTCTTTTGTTCTTGGAAATATATTATAAATGCAGATTACAAAACAATCATTGGGGAATCTAAACTTGTCTTATTTGGATGGTGTTCTGGCCTCTCCCCATTCTGCATTTGAAGTGTGCACAGGAAATTAATTTACTTTGCACAAACATCCTTCATTGACACTAGTGTTATGAAGAGAAGCTCTGCATATTTAACAAATATGACAGAAGTTTCTGTTGAAAATAAAGGATGTGAGAAACGCCTGGAGAAAGGACTGGAAAGGAGCTCCTAGTCACTGGGTTCACCCAGTTCAAAGCTGTCTTACTGTTTTGTAAACAACACTATAAATACTTTAACACTGTGATGCAACACTACATAGTCTCTATCATGAATTTATCAACCTGATTCACTTCTACACATGCCAAAGTCTGAGATCACAGATCATGCAGCTCCAACAAAAGGGTTTGAAATGTAAAGGCCTGCATAAATGAAGTAATATTTATAATTTTCACATTGACGTGGTTACAGGGTCTCCATAACAGATTAGAACACGTGCATGATCCTGAACACAGACATGTAGTCAAAGGACTGAGATTACACTGGATTGCAGACTTCAAAGGATTTAAGGGTTTTCTTTGTCTTTAATAGGTTTAAAGCTCAGAATTCACATCCAGTTGTCCATGTTGTCAGGATCAATACAAAAGGTAAAATATATAAGTTAACCTTTATATTCTGAAATTAAAATATATCCACAGGAAACACAATAAAATTATGTCCTTTTTTTTAGATGGACACATAATTAATATAATTAGTACTTGTTTATGCAACTCAGATTTTGTCCTCTGCTAAGAATACCTGAAAGACAAGTATTACTAAAAGTATCTTAAAGACTTTTTTAAACATTTGAACAGATAAAGTGAGAGTGCAAGTGAACAATAATCATAAAAGGGATCAACCACTGTTCTCAACTGTAATGTCTCATTAATAGAATTACTTAGATGACAGGTTGCCATGAGAATTTTGGCAATCCCAGTAGAGAAGCAAACCATACACAGAAATACATCTGGAAAATAAAAAAGAATAGCATCAATGGTTATTATTAAATTTCTGCTCAGAAAAATACTGTCAGAGGTCAGAAAAATTTTCTCAACAGTTTTGCAACTCCTTTTATGCTTTTACTTTAGGAAGAACCTCCCCCTATCCTCTGTGTTCTATGCTTTGGGGTTTTGAAGATTTTTTAAATTGCAATTACTGTGGTAAACTGCTAAAGTAAAAGCAGAGCTGCAGAGCTCATCTCCAGCGGTAGAAGACCAAATATGATAACCAGGCTGTGATCCTCCTAATTTAAAAGAGAATACAGTGAGTAAGCTATAGCTTACTCAGGACTTGGTCAAATGACCAGATACAACAGATGAGGCCTTGGGTTCTTTGGGGCTGACCTGGCAGCCAACCCTGTCACTTACGCTCACAAACTGCATCAGGACACCTATGACAGCCTCTTATTACAAAACACACTGTTGAAGTTGTTCTCATTTCTAAGGAGGGGCACTAGCAAACAGCTACCTGTTCATGAACTGCTGTAGTATTCTACCAGGAACATCCAATAATGGCTGTGGACAGTTTAGATCTGCCCCTAGCATGGATTGGGGTTTAATCCCAGAAAGGTCTCTGGGTGCTGACAGACTGAGATCCATTCCACAGATATGATTATGACGTAAATTCATATTGAGCCCTCTTTGGTACAGTTTTCCCACATAAACAAATCTTTGAGGGAGAACCACAGATACAGGATATAATGTCTTCTCCAGCATTTTAGCTTTTCTCTCATCATCCAGTGAAAAGAGCAGATAGTAGCAAAGTAATGGCTGAGATTCCCAATTCCTCTAGCAGGTATTATAATAATCTGAAACACCCTTCTCCTGAAGGTCCACAAATCTCATTTTGTTCAGCTGGTAAATCTATTAATCCTGATCAGTAGTATTCAGAGTAAACATTTACAGTGTGTTTAGTCCTAAAACCCTCAGCAGATACTCAGTCCACTATCAACCAGTAATCATGAAAATTTTGCGTTTAAAAAGATCTGAGGACATCAGGATTCTGCTAATGAGTGCACTCTGAGCTCCCTATCTGTGGCAATGATCTGCACGATCCTGCAAGCTCTTCCCAGCACTGCCGTTGGTTAGGGATGCAATGAAGCACGATTTGCGATTATCATTCCCGGGCTCATGAAAGCCCCAGGTGTAGATGTAATCACAAGCAGCATTGAGCTTTTGCTGGTATAGCTTATTTTGCTTTTGTGGGAGAAGAAAAGGCTGGAATAAGCTGTACTGGTTTATTGCAGTCTTGCTTGTATAGAATACCAGATTACCTACTCAGAAGTGATCTGAATATAGATCTCCCTTGGAGTTGAAGTAGATCCATCCACTGCATTTATGCAGGCCTGCTTCTATTGATTTTGAATAGATACTGTATAAATAAGGAATAAAGGCAAAAGTGTTGAAAATATTGGGGGGCGGGTAGGGGTCAAGAAAATCTCACTTTTTGATCATCTGTAGAAAAATGTGATCTGATTTTTAATTGACAGTTACCACAAAGGTGCCGAAAATAAGAAGGTATCGGTACTTTAAGTATGCACATTAATAAATAATATGCAATTAGGTAGCATGATTTACACCCAGCTCATATAAATCCAGGCAGAGGATGCAGCAATAGGCTTGGACACCTAGGCTGGAGTGACCAAGTGCAGATAGCAGTCATGTTCACAAACATGGGCATTTATGCACAAGGTCTCTTGCTCTGTACAGCAAGTGGAAGTAGCTCAGGAGAACGTGAGGACAAACGGACCAAAGGACATGCCCTGTCCTTTGCCAGCCGCTTACTGATTAATCAAAGGTGCAATGGTGAGAGCACTTACGTGTATGTGCAACTTACACCTTACAAGCTGTTCCCAGCGGAGCCGACCACATGCCCCATCACGTGAATATAAGCGTGTTCTGGCCTATGTCCCCAGAGCTCCAACACCCAGAAAACCTTATTTAAGGTTCAGCGCCTACTTGAATGATGCAGTGACAGGAAAAAGGGAAGGAATGGGACTGGGACACGAAGAGACAGGGCAGAGCCTTGATGCAGGTGGTGAAGTAAACCGCAGGCTGACAGAAATCCCGACAGAACACCTGCACGGAGTTACTTCACGTCTGCTAATTCTGGTGATGCAAAATAAGGTTCCTAATGCATTTCTATGTCAAGGAATTAAATCTCAAACCAGTGCGCTGCTGGTGTGGGCACAGAGCGGGCACAGCAGTCAGGGCACAGACGGCCGGCGAGCGCGAACCGAGCGGTCAGAGCCGGGCGCTGCGGTACGAACGCGCGGCGATCCCAGCACGGAACCTTGCGGGAGACTGCGCTGGGTACCGGGGATCGCAGCGGTCGCTCCCGGAGAGGCCGCTGCGGGCCGGTCGCGCTCCGCTGGGAAGCGCCAGCTCCCGCTGCAGGCGCGCGGTGCTGCGGGAGAGCCGCACGCGCGCAACCGCCGGGCGCTTACGGGGGCAACGGCGCGCGCCCGCACCGGCGCCCCGCGGGCCGTTAACGGCGGGGCGGGAGCGATACCGGCCGAGCGGTCACCGGGCGGCCACGGGGCGGTCACCGGGTGCCGCTCGCCCTGCCCGCTGCCCCCCGTGCCCCCATCTAAGCGACCGTCCCGAGGCGACGGGGCGGTGCGGGACCCTCCGCCGCGCCGCCCGCCCCGCCCCCTCCTGCCAATCACCGATGCTCCACCCCCGAGACCCGAGGTGCGGGGTTTGAAAGCGGGCCGGTCTACGCGGCGCGTAGACGGGGGGGAGAAGGGAACGGAATAGGGAGCATCGCACTCGGTGGTCGCGGGGCGGCCTCGCCCGGCCGGCGGTGCCCGCTGGCGGAAGCGGCGCCCGGACTGTCGGCCGAGCCTTCCCCGGTCGGGGTCCCGGTCCCGGGAGCGGCCGGCGAGAGGTTGGTCCGGAGGGCCGCCCCCCTCCCCCCCCCCGGCCGGCGCAGTGGGAGGCGCCCGGGTGCAGCCCCTGCAGTAGCCGGCGGGGACGAGCGGCGGCGGCGGTGACCGGGGCGAAGGAGCGCGGCCGCTGGCGGCGGCGGCGGAGCCCCCGCCGGGCGGGCCGCGGGAGCGGGGACCCGGCAGAGATGCCGTGCCGCCCGGGCGAGCGCTTCCTGCTGCTGGAGCGCCCGGTCGCCGTGGGACAGGCGGGCTCCAAGGAGGTGGACGCGCTGGTGGCCAAGCTGGGCGAGGTGCTGCAGCTAAGCGCCCAGCGGGCGCCGCCGCCGCCCCGCGCCCCCAAGCACCTGGGGCCGGGCAGCGCCCGCGACCGCGCCGCCCCCTACTCGCCACGGTGCTGCAGCGGCGGCGGGGCCGGGGCCGGGCTGCTGGCGCCGCGGGGACCGGCCCCGCCGCAAGCCCACTCGCAACACGTTGAGGCTCCGCGGCCGGACCGGAGCGGCCAGCAGCGGGTGACCAAGCAGCTGTGCGGACGGGGCTGGCTGCGGAGCGCCGCCCGCCGGAGGAAGCAGCCTCCGCCGGGGCCGGGCGACGGGCCGGCGGAGGAGGAGGACCCGCACCGGCTCCTGCAGCAGCTCATCCTTTCCGGCAACCTCATCAAAGAAGCCGTCCGGCGGCTGCAGCTGGCGGCGGCAGCGGCGGCGGCAGCGGCATCCGCGGCCTCCAGCGGCAGCGCCTCGGCGGGGAGCGGCGGCGCGGACGGCGAGGCGGCGGCGGCGGCGGTGCAGCCCCTGCAGTAGCCGGCGGGGACGAGCGGCGGCGGCGGTGACCGGGGCGAAGGAGCGCGGCCGCTGGCGGCGGCGGCGGAGCCCCCGCCGGGCGGGCCGCGGGAGCGCGGTGCGGGCTCCGCCAGGATGTAAGTGTGTCCCGGCGGCTGGGCCCCCCGGGCCGGGGCCGGTTGGGGCGGGGAGGGTGCCCGAACCCCCCCGCCCCAAGGTCACCCGCGGCGCGGACCCCGCGGAGCCCCAGCCGGCGAGGCCGCGCACGCCGCCCGCCCCGAGCCGTTGTTGTGCCCCCCTTCTCCTCTGCCTTCCCCGGGAGCTCCTCCTTCTCCTCCCCCCGCCGGGGCAGCCTGGCCGAGGCCGCGGACCCCCCCGCCGCCGGTCCCCCGCTGCCGCGGAGCTCCTCCGTCTCCCAGGAGCCATTTGCAATAATCCTCGCTGACCCCGGCGGGAGGTGTTTCCTTTCCCCTCCCGGGCTGGTTTGGTTTTTTGTTGGGGGTTTATTTGTTGTTATTTTAACGTTTATTGTTATTATTTCTCGTTGTGACTGTATGAAGCAGTTTTTAAAAATGTGAATATCAAAGCTGGAAGGCAGCTGGACTTAGAACAAATGAGTGAATGGAGCCTGAGATGCATTGTTCACATAAGGTAGCCGACACAAGTTTTTTCTACCAAAAAGAAAAACCCTGAATCCACCCTTTCCCGACAAACTCAATGGCTCAAGTACAAGATGCAGCTGTTGATTTTAAATATATGCACTTCGTACCGGAGCGTTTGAAATGTGTTCCTGATTTACAGGACTTACTGTCTTAATTAACCTGTCTGTATTGAATAAACGTGGTCTTGTTTTTATTTTTGGGTCTGTGTCTCATTGTTAAGGAGAAATGAATTCTGATTCATGAGAACAAAACTGTGTAGGCACGTTCCCCCTTGATCTTCTTTCAGTTGTAAGATCTCCATTTTGCAAGCAAAAAAAAAAAAAAAATCCCCACAACAATCCGCATAGTCTGATGCAGTGGGACACCGGTTATTAATGCACGGAGATGCAACTGAGCCCCTTTGTTTGCCAGCAGCGTTCATTTGTAAGCCGTGAGACGCCCCTTCGAGCACCCGAGAATGTGGCTGTTGGAATTTTTAAGTGAAATCATACTGAAACAAAAACTAGGTATTTGGTGCTGGGGAAGGAACATGGCTTGTGTTGGTCACTTGTTCGGGTTGTTTTGATTTTTTTTTTTTTTTTTTTTCGGTTCTCTGAGGATAGAAAAAAGACTCTAGGAAGGAGAAGAGGTCTAGGCAGCAATCAAAAAAAGATTAAAATCTATAAACCAGAATTTGATAATTCAATGCTGGTCATAAAGTTCCAATACCTATTTTGAATAGCTTCCTTTGTAAAAATCCTATGTTGGGTTTTTAGGAGCCATTGAGCTTCAAGATCAGAACTGAACACATCAGACAGACTGGAGCTTAACAATCTCCCAACCCCCACTCAATTTGAGGTAAAAGCTTCTCCTTTGAAGAAGGTAGCAATCCCACATGAAAGAAAATGGAAGATGTTTGCCTTTGTCCAAGAGAGCAATTTGAGCAACTACATTTACTTGTGTGATTAGTTCTTTCGTGAATACATTAAATCCACAAAATATTTTAGATTTCTCTCTTGGCCACAGCTGCTACTAGAACCTGATGCTGAAGGTTTTTGTGATGTCTCACTGGATTCCCCCTGCATTAGGACCAGTATGTGATATTATTAGCTTTATCTTGACTAATTTGTAAGTTGAATGTAGTTTTTCCATATCAAAGCATGTAAAATGCAAAAAAAAAAAAAAGAAGTTCTGTGCATTTTTGAATCTTCTTAATTACTAACATCTGAAGTCCTTTCTCATAACCTGGGCTGCTTTTGTGGCATTTTGCACTTGGAAAAGATTCGGATCTGCCATTAATTCTTACTGTTTAATACAATGATATACTGTGTCAGTTATCCTTCAAATGAATTTTCATTTGCAATTTACTTTTTTCTTTCTTTCTCCAGGAAAAAGTTCAATAGCAGGTACAAAGAATATAACCACTAGCCACAACTGAAGAACTAGTTATTCTTGTATTTGTCCTTTAGATGCTCAGGGAGGTAGGTATTTGCTGTGCAGATGTTGAATTTGAACCCAGGGATGAGTAGTTCAATTACTAAAAAAGCTGGAGGAAACAAGCTAAAAGCTGGGCATAGTTGGTGGAGCCTGAATAGTTAACTATGGTTAAAAACATATGGGTGGGGGTCAGCTGTAATTCTGAAAGCTGGCGAGTTTGACTTGAACTTTTTGCCACTGATAATTATGCATCGATTTTGCATCTCCTTTCCCTCCCCCCCTTCCTCCTCCCCAAACCCTAGCCCCTGTATACTAATGAGAACAGCTAACTTTACAAGTGTCCTTTGTAGTCATTGAAAGCCTCGAGACATTCCTTTTAAGGATTTTACTAGAATAACACTTTTCAATAAAGTGGCAGTTGAAGTGAGGCGTAGAAAAGATGCTAATAAATTTCACTGTGACTGGCTGGTTTTTAAGCTTCCTAAATTACTTCAAAAATAGCTTTTATTTTCTCCTTTGTGCAAGGCTGGGAGATGTATATATGAACAAGGTTATAGTAAGTTAAGTGTTACGCAGAGTGTGTGATGATTCAGTAAAAGGAATTTTGGCCCTTGTTTCAGATAACTTGAATAATTCACCGACACATCTTTGTCACTTATATCTTGCCATATAGGTATTTGTCTTCTTCAAAATATAGAACATGTCACTCCTTCATAAGGGAATGGATAAAACATGGCTCATTTTGGTTTTGGAAGACATATTTTAAAAGATGTTGGACCAGCTGAATTATTGCCAGAAGGTTTCTGTTGACTTGTTGCAAATTCTCCTTTCCTTTGCCTTGTGCTACACTATGCAAGCATACAAACTGATATAAAAATCATCATCTGCTTTGTTTCCCAAACAAGATAGAAAGTGTTGACCTGGGAAATAATAATTTTTCCAAGTTTATATATCTATGTTTTAGAGGTGGAGTTTCTTTAGTATATTAAGTCTGTGCCAGTCCTCAAATACCTGTTGTTGGTTTCTAGAGAAGCAAAGTGGAAATACATTTGGCCTTCACAGTATGCTTAAACTTTCTTCATTTGTAAGTGAAAATATAAGTTTACTTACAGGTTTAAATTTGGAATAAAGTTGTCTTTTCATGATAGACATTTAGCTAGGTTTTGGCTCTTTTTTTTCTGTACTGTGAAGAAAAATTGTTCAAAACACACAGATTTTGCAGTGGGTGACGAGCTATAGAACTAAAGTAAATAATTTAGATTTTTGTAACAAGTAATATTCCAATGCCTTGGGGAAGAAAATTAATTTCATTTTATCTACAGGAGGCTATATGTTTGGAGGGTAAACTTGATTTTAAATAATGTTGTAAACAAATGAACTGAAGGCTCACAACCCCATCTTTCAATGTGCCTCTCAGTGGTGTTGCACTAGCACGGCACTGGGCTGTCACAGATTTTTCATTTGTAGTCTACATTGCTGCTTAACTCCTCCTGAGTTCTCTCTATATCTGGACAACTGTTTTCCTGACTGCCCAAAACTCAGCTTTGCATCCTAGTTATATCTTGTTCTTTGTATTCCCATGTTCCCTGAGCTCTTAAAAGTAACTCAATTTAGCCAGAAGTCTGGCAGGTAGAATGATTTTTGTCTGCTATTTCCCTCGTGTGACCCATCTCACTTTTAGCTCACTATTGTGTATTGTACCAGAACTTTGAATCTACTGTAGAAATTATGTTGGTGTGGTATTTGGCATGATAAACATGGTGGGAAAGCAGGGACTCCACCCTAAGTCCTTAAAATGAGGTTTAGAAGAAGCCTTTCAAGCAAATAGCAAGTGCATCACACAGAAGGCGTAAGGGAGAAGGATGTGTGCTGGTTAATGCACAATTTAAGTTCTGGTCAGCTGGGGCCAGTCCCAGTGTTAGTGACTTCTCTTCCATCTCTGTATAAAAAAGATTTCTCATTCCCTCCTAGTCCCTAGCCCCAAGATTTTCATCTTTTCACCTAGCATTCCCTGCCTTAGCCAGGCCATTATTTCAGCTTGTGGTTGAAGTATTTCACTTTTACATCTCTTTTGCCCATGTCATATTACTCTTCCCAAATACTAAGTAGCTTTGTTCTTTTAAGTTGCTTTTTGGTGGGTGCTTTTGATGTGCTCGTTTATTTGATTTTCAATAAAATATTGTCACTCAGTCACTTGGTGGCCATGATCTGGTTAACTCCTTACAAATCTTGCCATGTGAGTTGGAGGCAAGTTACAAGTGTCCTTCAGCTTGTGCAGCATAGGGCAGAAATCAGAGGAGAAATCCTTCAATGAAATGAACAGATGAAGTTAGCAGAAGAATTCTTTTCAGCTTCCATGGGAATTTCCTCCTGATATGGTTTGGTTTGTTTTTGTTGTTTGGTTTGTTTTCTTGGTTTTGATTTTTATTTTTTTTTAGAATTGGGAAATACCACGTAAAGTGGTACAATGACTACATAAATGCCATTGGGGTGACAAAAAAATGGCATCAGCAAACTTATTTCCTGAGTCAATGAATTTGGTTCACTTTTTCTCTTCCAAAAATTATGTTTTAGCTGTGTGACTAACCTCAGTCACATTTGTCAAAGCTGCAGAACTGCCATTATACAATTTCCTTGGCAAAAGGCAGCTGCTGGAAGAGTTGGTGCCCATAGAGAGAGGAAGGCTGCAGTGTGCCCGAGCTGCATTAGTGAACACTGTAAACTCCACAGCAGAGGAAGCTACAGGAAATCAGGCACCATAAATTCAGAGACGTGCAGCATTAGCTGTTCCTTATGCAATATCCTGTATTTAAATTGTATTATTTTTGCTTCCCATTATATAATATGGTGGTGTCTGGTGGAGTAATAAAGCCAGCTAAGAGTGCTGTTCATCACTGCAGGCATTAGGTAGGACATGAGCAATCAAAAGAAATTGTAAAAACCACCTTGTCTCTGTGTCCTCCTTGTAATTACTGATTTGGCAGGACTTCATTCATGAAAAGGTGCTAAGGATAGGCTGTAAGGTCCTGAGCTATATGAAGAAGTTTAATATGTTCAATTCGATCCCCAAGTACAAATTTTATAGCAGCAAAAATTTTAAAGCTAGGGTGAAAAAAATCCTGCTGGAACTTTGAGCTTGGAAGCCAAGTGGTAAATTTGAGAATAAATGGACCTGCTTTTGTTTTTCTCCCATACAGGTACTTCAGTCTTTATCCAAGGAACTTCACTCCTCCCTGGCACACTATGGGGCTTGTATCATCAGCTGCCCCTCAGGAGATGATCTCTGATTGATTTTACAGCTCAGTGGGATCACTTTCAGGAGCAGTGCTAACTTAAATACATTTTTCGTTTAGTGGTAAGGGATGAAACAGCACCAGGATAAAAATGTTTTAATTAGAGGAAATGGATCCTGGCTGGCTTAATAGTAAATATTTACTGCTCTAAGCATTTTACCATAAGAGATTGGGGCTTATTCTACCCGCATCACAACAATTGTCCTAGTTTCAAGGCTTAAATCTACAGAAGCATGGGCTCGCAGTTGAAGTGCAAATTTGGGTTATTAGTGTTCTTAAATCCACATTGCAAAGCCTTTTCTTGTTTACAAGACTAACTTAGTGTTCCAGAGGAAAGCACACAGGGCTGAAGCAGGTGTCTGAATGCATGTATGTACATCCCCAGCTTTCCTGTGAAATGGAAGATGGGGGGATACCTAATCCTCTCCTGTTGTCAGCAGGCAGCACTGGCAGTTGCTATTCTGGCAATGCCTCACTGGTGTGATATCCCGACATGGTTTTGAAAGGTAAAAAACCAGACACTTATGTTTTCCATCTTGCTGTTCTGCTCTGTTGTTAGTTTTCACCAGGCTGCTTTGACAGCTGCTCTCTTCCAGTGACTCCGTTGCAAACTTCCTCAGCTGCTGTCAGCTCTGACCTGAACTGTGGCTGGATTCTGGATCACAGGACATTGAAAACTTATTCCCATAAAAAATAAGTAAGTCAGCCTGGAGCATGCCCAGACTGGTAGCAGGATGAAAATAAGAAACATAAACTTCCACGTCTGCATTTGTATAGATATGTGCTTCTGTTCTTCTCTCACCTTCCACCCCCCACCCCCCTTTTTTAAGAGAGGCCACAGATGTCAAGAATCTCTGGAAATCAAACTACCTACCTCAGTAGGGGTTTAGAAATGATTCATGGCCCCTGTGTTCACTTTTCCCCTTCTTTTCCTGGAGAGCTTTTCAGAGCAAGTTTGGTTTGTGCTGATCCTGTTCTCCAATCTGCAGTGAAACAAAGATGCTTTGGGGCTAAAGAGCAAACATGCTCAGCCTGGGTGCTGTGCATGTGCACACACAAGCATGGATCAGATGTGATTTGCTGAAACAGTACTTACGTTCAGTGTCAAATGTGCAGATGTTTTATTGACACTGAGAATAGATACGGGCTTATACAAAGGACATGTGCTATTAATTAGATTTAAAACTAAATTTTCAGGAAAAAAATATAGTAAAATCTATGGAAGAATATTGTTGTGCTTTTCATCTTGTTTTAAAAGTTAAGGAAGTGTGTTTTAGTGTAATGCTGCCTTATGTCCTGTGTGTCTTGCCTTGATAGCTGCTCCTGAACAGGCCTTATTTTGGAAAAAGCAGATTAAACCCTATCAGACCTACAAAATTACTGTAAGAAATAGAGTTTCAAATGGATTTTGGTTTACCTGCTTCTTCCTGAACAAAACAGAAATCCTTATTGTAAGTTATATATCGATGCTGAATTACTCTTTGAAGAATGTCTTCATGTAGGAATGACTTAAGTGTGCAGTCAGCATAATACAGAGCTGCCTTATTATTGCAATCACTTTAATTTATCTGTTATTAAAGGTCTCAATTATTTTGGCTTCAGTAATTTTAAATATGGTTGCAGATGCATAGAAGTTGAAATTGTGTTATCCAGGAGGCACTACTTTTAAGTTCATAAACTCTAGGAAGTTTTAAATTGGAGAGTGGAAGTTAACTTGAATGGTAAAACTAGAGTACTGATTTTCCATGCGTGATTTCAACTTCACAAGTCATTCAGTTTATTTGCACCCTTGTGAATCAGCAGAGGAGATTAATAGATTGACACCAAATGTGATCTTTTGTAAGTGATAGTCATAGAATCACAGAATGGTTTGAATTGGAAGGGGCCTTTAAGATCAACCAGTTCCAACTCCCCTGCCATGGGCAGGGACACTAGACCAGACTGCTCAAAGCCCCATCAAACCTGGAGTTGAACACTGTTGGGGATGGGGCATCCACGGCTTCCTGGGGAACCTGTTTCAGTGCCTCACCACCCTCACAGCAAAGAGAAAGCCATTTCCTCCCCCTTGTCCTGTCATTACATACCCTGGTCAAAAGTCCCTCTCCAGCCTTCTTGTAGGGTCCCTTTAGTACTCCAGGTCGCAGGAGAGCAGAGCAGAGGGGAAGAATCACCTCCTACATAAGTAAACCTTTACCTTACTGGGTAGCTCAGTATCTTGGATGCCAGTCAGCTGTTTCATATCACCTGTTGTGTGGTGGAATAGCCCCCAGCAGCTCTTGTCCTGATGTCTGGCAGTTTGGCTCCATCTTGGTTAGAGTCACTTCCATGCTGTTGGATTTTGGAGCTTTAGCCATGGCTACAGTTGATTTTCCTGATAGCTCTGTGTGACATTATGGGTGTTGCAGTGTTTTCTGAGCCAGGAGAGCTGCCCTGCTGTACAGCCTGTGTCTGCTCAGATTCAAAGCTGCCTTCTGGGGATGGCGGTGGGAGGGTGATCAACATGGTTGGGCAGCAAGGTTCTCCCTGTGAGAAGCAGAGGGGCTGGCTAGCCCAACAAACCTGACTGCCTTGACTTCTGCATTTAATGCTGAGGGCTGACAATCAAAGAGTAGGAGTGGATGTTTCCCGTGGAAGCTGCCTCCAGAGAGGGATGTGGGACTGGCAAGTCAGGCTCTACATGAAAGACTCCTCGGGACACATTGGAGCTGATCAGGAAGAGAAAGAGAAGATGGGAAAACACTGCACAGAGGTGAGATTTGAAACAACACCAAGATGGGAAAAACGGTTTTAGGCACTCCAGATCAAAGAAACCCAAAAGGGTATATAAGCTTCAATTCCCCTTACTAAGTCCTGGAGGAAGATGTTACTGAAACTTTGACAGCAGATTATGTATCCCCATCATGAGAGGAAAGATTGTGAGAGACCCATCTGGAGAACTGCAGGTAGAAACAAACTTCCTGATGGGAAAACCAGTGGCATAGCAGAGAAAATTAAGAGAGGCTTGAATAGCTATCCCTGACTGCATACAAAAGAGTGTGGATATGTGGACAAGGACTATGGGCAACAGTGACTGTTCCTTCTGTTCTGGTGTGCTGTTGGCCTGGGTCTTGCTGGGGTTTTACCCTTTTCCTGTCACTGATTAACTCTGGGATCGTGGGTTTGCAGGACAGATGGCAGGACAGACACAGTTTGGGGGCTTGCTCTGTATCAGTACTCCTCAACACCCCAGCACTTGAGATCTGAACCTTTTGTCTAATGCTCCATTTAGAAGTCTTGGCCTCTGTGGGGAAGTGGGACAAGTACAGCACTGCCTGGTCTGATTTCTATAGCTGTGGCTCTAAAACAACCTGTGTGGTTATTGACTCCTTGGTTGTTGCAAAATGATTTTGAAAGCACTGGAGATGTAGCAGCTGCACCTTCCTCTTCAAGTTGTCTTTTTCTTTTTTTCTTTAAGTTAGTTGCTACTGCACTTCGACCCATATCACAATGAATGAAATTAAATATAAGTAATGTCTATTGGCTTGCTGCTCTTTTGACTGTACATTCAGCAATGATGACAGAATTTTGTTGGTACCAAAGACTTCAGCACTTATGTTGTCATTTATAGCTGACAGCTGAAATTCATGCCTCTGGGTGTTCCTGGCATCAACAGCTTCTCTTGAATAACTGCTGTTGCTCAGTTGTTTAACACTCACACTGTATTTGGTGATGTCTCTGGGGCATAGCGAAGCTCATTATATAATTTACCACATCCTTATCCTGGGTATAAGGATAAACCTCTTTCCCATGAAGACAGCCAGATATTGGAACAGGTTGCCCAGAGGTTGTAGACTCTCTCCTTGGTGGGTTTGATTAGACTGGAGAAAACACAGAGTAACATGGTCTGACTTCAGACCTGTCCCTGCTTTGGACAGGTTTCTGGACTTGAGATCTCTTGAGAGATGCTTCTGACCTAAATTATCCTATGATAGCACCAAGTTGCCACATTTGCTTGCAGCAGAATATTCCTTTTTATTGCAGTACATGGAATTCACCCAGCATTTCCCTAAATCTCAACTAGGAATAAGGAATCCAGGCTATGTGAATGTAGTCCTCAGCAAACATGTCATTTCAAGGCTTTTTCCTGCTGTAGGTTCATTCACCCTGACTACTACTCTCATTTAGGGTCCTATAATTGAAAAGAACATTCTCCTCAATTTCTTCTATGTCTAGATCCTGGTATTTCTCACTGAAATCTGTGAGGCTTCAAAAGCAATAGCATCCTTTCCCCAGGCACCAATTGCTCATCTACGACAAGGAGGACGTCCACTGTTCAGCTGATACTGCTCAGGCAGATACATGCACTTTCTTCTCCAGCAGTAGAAAAGACAGTCAAAAAGGACAAAGGATGGCAGATGTCATCATTGTGGTTTGGGCATTCTTTCCTCCATGGCTCACATCTAGAATACTGGGATCATACCTTTGGACTCAAGAGGAAACAAACCAGTGCAATGTTTGTGTGTGCCCAAAGGCAAGGGTTATTCCTAAAAGGCCAAGAAAAAAAGCCTTTTCCTGGATTTGAAGGACCCCAGTCCCCTGTGTTCTTAGAATTGTGTTCATAGTGGCAGCTCTTGTCTCAGAAAACCCAGTGTCTTGTGACTTGACGAGAGCTGACACCACCTTCTGTATCAGGAAGCAGTTTCCTGTGTACCAATGATTTCTCAGAAATTGTTCTAGGATGGTGCCTGTGTGGGTGTTTCTGATCACTGTGCCTGGACAACAAAATGACTCCACTTTTAGTTGTTCAAGATGAAAAGGGAATGTAAGGTCAAGTTTCTGTTTGGTACATAATTAAATTCACATCTTTTGCTTCAGATAAGCCATGAGCCTGAGATCACCTTTCAGTTGGAACCACCTTTGTGTGCCCTGTACATCTCTGCTACCCAGCATATACCTCCTATTCTTCTTTTGGCAAGGGCATTAGGAAATTCAGAAGAAAGCCCACATGTATGCTCTTAACAGGGCATGGCCAGCCCAGGCAGTTCATCGGTCCAGATCTCCTGAAGCTCTCACTTTAATCTTCAACAGCATAGGCAAGTTGTTCAGCTTTTCTGAATGACAGCATCTCTAAATCTCACCTGGAATATTGGTTGGCTGGCTTCCACAGGAATGGCTTCTTCAAAGTCAAGCCAAACTCCCCCAAGGTTTCAGTTATATAAGGTCAAATATTAAGGAAAAAAGCAGGGGTGTGTGTGTAGTTTTCTATAGTGGCAGAACACTGTGGTATTTCTTAGCAGAAAATGCATTTGTAACAGACGCATGTACACTCCCAGAGCAGAGTGTATATGGCCAACACATCTCCAAGAGCCAGCTCTGAGGAACTAACCATTCTTTCCCAATTAAATATCAAAAATAGGGAATGATGGATGGTTAAATCAGACTCATTGCATAATTTACTCTGGGGTAGGCCGTTCACGTTTTTTTCCAAGTGTGTCTCGGCACAAGGGCTTTTCTCGATCCTTAATTCTTTTCCTCTCTCTTATCTGAAATGCCATTATTCTCTGTGGCTCTCTGTGGGAGGCGTGACCAGAGCCTCACATGGCAGTGCAGGCAGAAGCACTGCTGCCTGCTCTAAACCACAGGGTCCTCTCCCTTGTCTCCATCCCTGCCTTTCAGAAACTAGAAGAGCTTGTTTGGTTTTTTTTTAACAAAACTGCTGAACTGTCTCCTGTAGTACCCCATTATCCTATCCGGATAATGTACTGCTTTTGATTTTTGCTTGGCTGGTTTGCTAGCAAACCCCTTTTGCATGTATATGTACTGCACTGGCGTGCCAAGGGGCGAGCAGAGATATGTTTATCCTGCTACGTGTTTGGCAAAAACAAACCAATCCTTTTATCACCGAACGAGACGTCATTATAGCCACCCTCTGGCCTCTCCCTCAGGAAAATAAGGCCATAAAAAAAAAAAAAAAAAGAGGCAGGTCTCCAGCCCGTCCTATTAGAGTTAATGAGGAAAACTCGGTGCAAGTCAGCGGTGCAGGGCCCTTTTGGAAGCTGAGCTGGCGGCAGCCGGGCCGGGCTGTGGTGAGTCAGCACGGGGAGCGCTCGGGCTGCGCTGTCTCCGCTCGCCAGGGATTCACCGCTCGCCCGAGCTGCGCGCTCCTTGCGCGGGTATCCCTGCACCTCCCTCGAGCGCTCACAAACTCCGTCTTTGAGTGTGGGGATTCAGGATCTGTGCCAGCAGCTCGTGTCAGCTTTGAGCCTCCGTTTTCCTGTGTCGTGGGGCTCTGACAGGGCAGATGAGTGCTTCCCATTAGATACTCACAGACACCAAAAATAGACGCTCCGTTACTGCAGCGTGCTAGCTGACAGTAATGATAGGGCTCTGCTTACTAGTTCAGTTGCATGCTGGCAATCTGGCCTCTTGCATGCTTTTATTTATCGGGTATTAATTGCCATTTCCACTTATCACCCCCAGACTAAATCACTGCATTGTCTGTTGCAGCGGTCAGGCATTTGCTTATTTTTGCTTTTACTATTAACATGAGAAAACTCAATTACAGGCGAGCAGGCATGCATACACAAACACACAGTAGTAGGTCTGTGCTGATGTTCTTAAAGATACACATCTGCTGATACTAAAAATAGCTCCTTGTCAGCAGCTTGGTAATTTTAGGCTCAATGAGAATTCATCCCCATGGTAACTGTACAGTTGTTGAATCATTTATTATTTGAGCTTCAAAATCACAACAGTGCCCGCAATTTTCATCCTCCGAACATTTCTTAGGACCTTCTGCAGTGTTGCAATACTCCTTGCTCCACACCATCAATATTTATCAAGTAAACAGCTGTAGCCCTTGAACTGACTACCTGCTTCTCCTTGGACATAGCAGAGCTGGGATACTCGATAGCAGGATGACAGTTTAAATAGGTTTCACTTTTGTGATAACAGCAGCCCTGTGATGTGACTGTTTGGCCAGGGATGGTACACACGAGGCCCTGCAAATTCCCAGCTGGCAAAATGAAACTTTAACGTGTCAACCTAAGCCTCGGTCTTTGTCTCGAGAGCCAGAAAACAAGATATCTCAGGTCTCTGTATTGCAAGAGGTTTTGTAGATAAGAGGCTGTTGGTTTTTACCCTCTCAGATAGACACTGTTGACCCCAAGCGGGTGAGGGGACACACTGCCTGGCTTTGTGGAGATAAAAGCTGTTTGCACTTTCGCTCGCTTACAGATAATGCTCATTAGCCATCTTGTGCTAAACCCAAGAGAAGTCAGACCACTAGGCTAGCAAAGAGAAAAGTGAAATTCAGGTTCCCTGAGACCAGGGGTTGCTCAGACTGCTGTCATGGAGTCTCCAGAGAGTGGGACCAGGGTAAACTCCACAGGATGGGCAGGAGGTACAGAGTGAGCACTGTCAGGTTTGAAGCCACAGAAATCACTCAGCAGCAGGAACACTTCCATAGCACACAAATAGCAGTGAAATGGGGTGCTGATTTCAGGATGGTCTAAATCACAGACACCAGCACTCTCACCAGCTGCATGCGTGACTTTTGTTGCACTGTTGCTGACCATTAGATTTACTGGAGTGCACAGTACAGAGAGAGCTGTTACATTTTAGGTAGAAGAGGTTTGGTCCCTTTTAGTCTGACAAACTGGGATCTGAAAGACTGACCCAGAAACACAGACGCTATTCCCAGGTGCCAGTAGTTGTAACATGATACACTTAACAGAGCTGATTCTCCTGGGTTAAAACATTGTAGCTATTACACACTGTCACGACTGATGCCATATTTTTAGATCAAATGCACTTCAATTGCGTGAGCTTTTAAGAAGCTCTTGGACAAGGTAATCTGCAAGGTGCTTTGAAATTGCCTTTCGTCTTTTTAGTTCAGTTGAGTTGAACACAACAAAATAAGAATGTGCAGGCACCTTTTACAGCTGCTCTGCAGCTGCCTTCTACCTTAAGCAGCTTTCTGTAAATCTGTCAGTACCCAAAGTGTGTTGTGCATCACCCCGGTGGGATTTGTCAGGTGATCCTGGTGTGCACTGCGGGGAGAGCCAGCATCTGCCATCAAGGGAAGTTCAGTTTTCCCTCCAGTGCAAGTGTATGATCACCACTGATGTCAGTTCAAGTCACCTACCTGCCAAGAGACAATACAGCGGTATTCTCACAGATGAGAGCAGGAGAAAGTGGTGCATCCACAAATCAGCCCCCCAGCTCTGAAGCTGTCTCCTGGAGAAGTGGCAGCTATCCTTTATTCTTTATTCTTTATTCTTTATTCTTTATTCTTTATTCTTTATTCTTTATTCTTTATTCTTTATTCTTGCATCTGGTTCATCAGTTTGCTCATTTAATTAAACCAGAAGTGTCCTTCCTTCCAGTTGGTTCAGCTGCTGGATATTTATCCCAGAGCACATACAGAGAGAGATTTGGAAGACACTGCCTTTTTGTATTTCCACCTACTAGACTCCATCTTCTCTTGCTGGGAAGTGCTCTCTGTGGCCACAGCCTCAGCTGATGGAGGCAATGCCACGTCTCACTGTGCCACAGACAGACATGTCAACAGCAGAATTACCTGCTTGTAGCAACAAAAAAGCTGGTCACAGCTCATAGGTTTTATAGTGAGTTGGGAGGGGAAGAAAATCACCTGCACAATAGGCCAGAAGGAGAGTTTATTCTCAAACCCTTTGTAGCAAGTGCTTGGTCTCAAGCAGGTTTTCCCCACTTGCCACACAGTGCTGGGTGTGTGGTTTGATTCTGCCCAGCAGGGTGCTGCCCATGAAGATGGGATGGCTGTGCCAGAGGCGCCCAGCTTTTCCCAAACGTTATTTTCCTCTTTTTTCCTGACAAAAGATGAAGATCTGAGTTATGATCTCAAATAGACTGTTAGTGTCCTGAGGTGTACAGCTAAGCACAGCACCCAGTTTTACATTGTCACTATTTATTTATTTTTACCTCATTATACCTTTTTGATCCTGCTTGGAGAGCAGTGGGGGGAAGAACGTGCACAGTGATGTTGTGTGATGCTCAAGGGCCCCCAGAGCCTGTGAGCTCCCCAGCTGATTGTAACCCAGGGTACCTGCACAGTCAGAAGCCTTCACCAGGCACCAGTGAGGGTGTTACTGAACCTGCAGAGCAGCTGCAATTGGTGACCATGCATGGAAAGGAGACCCAGCCTGCTTGAGGCTTCAAGTTCAGGTTGGGTTTGAAACTTTGGGTACAGTCTCCTTGAACATAGCTGCTATTTAACCTGAAGTCAGAAAGAAATAATGAACATGTCATGTCATTCCGTACTATTTTTGCAGTCGCTGTCAGAAAAAGAATCAAGTGTTAAAGCTCTACCTTGCTAGTTTTTCCCATCTGGTTGTAGCTGTATTCCAGGGATGGCTCACAAGCAGTGGGGTGCTCTAGTAATGTCACTCTGTCACTTCGTGCTTACTTTGTGATAGCTTATAAGTGACATTTTTCCACGTAATCCTTTCCCACTTCACCTGAAGGCAGACTTGCATGGGCTGAAACTTTTTAATACATGGGCTGCTTTGTTCTGTATTTGGCCTGAATCTTGCACTCCAAGTTACACATCAGCCTCCTAAAAAACGCAGGTGAAGTGCTGCTCTGGGCCTTTTCATGTGGTGAGCATGTGCCAGATGCTGCTGCTGCCTGTGGAAAGCCAGGACTGCTGTGGAGCTACAGACACCTTCCTCTGTAACCTGATGCTAGCTTTGATGTAGGGGCTGAGACTGGAAGCTAAGCAAAGCCACGGGTGATCCTTTGTTTCCTGGAAGCCAGAGGTGCAGCTGGAGGGACACACAGCACAGACAGAGCCAGCAGCCTCTGGACTGCAGAAGCCTATGCAGCTGCCCCTGTGCATGGAAGGACATCAGACATGGGATTTGGTGTTAGAGATCTCAGAGCAAGCACTCACAAAATCCCATTCTGCTGCTGCTGCTTCTTTACACAATGATGGACAGGTTCTGTCTGCAGACACCAATGTACAGCAGTTCTCTAAAAAGCAAACCAGGCTTGCTGATTAATGTAGGCCATCTTTAATTTTCTCTACACTCATTTCTGTACATTCTCATTTAATTCCTGTGCTATTATGGTGGGCTCTCACTGCTAAGTGCACTTAAATGTGACTGCGGCCATGTGTGAGAGGATTCTCCTCTGTCCCTCCCCATCAAGGATCTCACTGCAGCTGAGTTCATACAGCCTCAGCTCCTGCCCAAACCTCCCAAACACCAGCAGCAATTCACACCAGGGCCTCAGCACTCCTCCCCCAAGCTCCCTGAGTGTGGTGAGCCCAGGTCCATTCTTCCATTACCAGTCAGGCTCACAAATCAGCATGAGATTAGTCATTAATTGCATGGGCAGACAAGGCTTGTAGCTTTTGACATCCACACTATTCCTGCGTTTGATTTCTCTTCTGTTGTGCAACAAGACTGGATGGGATAAGCTTCCCATTTGCCCATCATGGGAAGTCTTGACTAAGTGTGGGATGATTTGATGTGCTAGTGTTATCATCAGGGTAAGAGCCTCCAGCTGGCCTGCCCTAAAGTCCCCTGGGTCTTCTCAGGCTGTTTCATTGCCTGTGATCCTGTGCTGCTCTAGTGACAGACCTGTGTTATTGATGGTGCTCCTCAATTCTGCACTGCTCATTCCTGGCTCGGCCCTGGGGCTCCCTTGTGTGTGCAGCCACCACTGTTGATCCAGCTCCAAACTGTGTCCAGTAATACCCAACTACAGAGTAGTTAAAGATCTCTGTTACTTCTCTATGCTCAGGAATGCTACGGACCCTCAGAGCTATGCCCAGGACCCAAGGTGGTGTGTGGTGGCACAGGGCTGGGTGCAAGCACAGCTGGTGAGGAAGAAGGGATTTTCAAAGGGGGTTGCTCTCATACTATGAAATCACGGGTCCAGGCTTGTAGACAGAAGTGATATCTTTCATTAACTGAAGAGATAAAGTTGAAAAACCTCCAAAGTTTGGATGTGAGATGGTATATTTCCATGTTTCAGACAGCTTGCCATAGGCAATGAGAGCCAGTGAGGGTAGAGCTTACTGGAATTCACATGGGCTCCTTGCTCTGCTATGGCCACTCAATCAGTCATCTCCCTCCAGCCCAGCCAGGCTGATGTGTGCTGCCATATTTCTCACAAGAGTAAATGAAGAAGTGAGATTGGTATTTAATAACCTTCCTTAGTGCAGTCGCAGACAGCTTTTACAGCTGTTTTCCAGCTTGGTTCTGTAAGCAGTGCTTTGGCTGTATGTCCTTTCGGCATGGTGTGCTGCAACTCTTACCTCAGTGTCTCATTGCAGGAGCTCCCAGAGCAGACCAGAACTACATTCCCTGGAGAGATGCAGGTAGTACAACCAAGGAACTGCCACACTAAATGCAAGAGCTGCAGGAGAACAGCTTTTATCAGCATTCTCCATTTACACCATGAAAACAAATTTTTTCCTTTGTTTCCTTTAGTACAGGATGACCTTCCATCAGGTTCACAAAACAAGCAGGGCAGAGGTGGCAATGGTAGGTGAAAGCAAACTCATCTTGCTTACACTCGCTCTGACTGCCCCAACCCGTTTGCCAAGTAGCCCATCTGTGACCTATGGTGTGTAAAAGGGTCACTTGGCTCCTTTCTGGGTGAGGATACAGGACAGCACAGTTGTTTACATCTCCATTCAAGTGAGTAATGATTAAACAACAACAAAACAAGGCATTTGTGTGGCTCCACAAGCTGACTGTGCCTGTCTGAGCACATGCTGAAATAACCAGTTGTTTTGAGGGGGTGGCAAGCCCAGCAAACACAGGCTCCTTCCCCGAGTACAGCACTAGAAAGGGACATGGTGTGGATGGGAGATGCTGGGGAGTGGACCATGCCTGTCATCCTCCCTCCTGGGGCAGCACTCTGACATTCACACAGTATGGCTGTGGACTTTGGGTCTCCTTTCATCCCCTTCCCTCCCAGTGAGGGACAGAGCCCAACTCTACCCTCTTGCCAGCTCCAGTAAGGAGTCACCAAGGAGGTGATTGGGAAAAGCAGAACAGGGCAGAGGAGGGAGCATAGAAAAAGGCAAGAAAGAAAAACTTTCTCCATGGAACATAAATTTAAATATAGTCTTTATGAAAGTATATAAGTAAGTATATATTTTTTCACTTTTTTTCAGATTAATTCCAGTTACCTTCATATTGTAAGTTCTTTACACATTCAAACATGTGAGAAATAGATTGACATCTCAAGTTCAATCAATACTCTTAACCTCAAGAAAGTTACATTGTGGAATTGGACTTTAATCTTTACTGATGGAGTCTCAGGCTTTTGTGCTTAAATAAATAAAATTGCCTCTTGCTGAGAACCTGCCTAACAGAGATAATGGAGACATTAAAGGATAGCAAAGCTGTGAGATTCACCAACTAATTTTACAAAAAGAAAACAGAAAACACATATCTCTCCCTTTTGTAGGAAACATTACTAGTTTGTTTTCTAAACCATACACACATTATAATGGTGAAATAATATTTTCAGCTTTAGGTTAAATGATATTTAATGTAAAGAATTTAAAGAGACATATTGAAAAAGAATATAAAGGATTCAGTTCTGAAAACATGGAATCCAAAAATTCCCAAACATGAGAGAGCTTGTGAAAAATAAAATATATATGATCTGACTGGGGGGGCAAAATGTACAGCTAACTTTATAGTATCTGAGGTTAGGGTCTTAAGAAAAAAGCAGTATCATCGTGAAGATGAACATCTGAAGAGGACATCTTGTCCTCATGTGTGCCTGACAGTGGGACCAGTTATACCAGTGCCATTTCTGATAAGTGCTCGGCCAACCAGTCCCAAAAGATTACCAGGGTGGAGATTGTACAGCCTCCCCAGGCAGTTCAGATCAGTATTTAACTACTGCTGGTAGGAGAAGGTTTGTTCTGAGCCCTTAATCCCTGCCTATAACTCCATCCCTTGCTCCTGGTCCTGTGCACAATGGGAAGAATTTATTCCTTTTCTCTTCGAGGCCACATTTTTTAATATACTGTTCTTATACTTCTCCCCAGCCTCCTTTCACCAAACTAAGCAATATTAATGCCTTCAGCAAGCCTGGGGGAGTTGTTTTCACATTGCCTCTCTTCACTCTGCAGTGTTTGAGCAAATTGTTGGTTATAAGTTTTTTGCTAAAGTTTTACAGCTATGCTATAGAAAATACTTGGAAAAATACAAAGGCATCACAAACAAGAAGCCCATTTGTGCAACCCAACATGAAGTTTGTTTCTGCAAAAGCATTTAATTATTTTTGCATTTAGTTTGTGATTTATATTTCCAGACCTTTGCTGGCCTACTGCTTTCCCTTCCTCTCAGTGTCTGTCTATTTGCACACCTGAGACATCCCTGCACAGTTAATAGGCAAAAATTCTACTCCCTCATCACTTCCCTAGTGGCTTATATAGGCTAATTTTCCTTATGCATAACTACTAATTTGTAATTGTGCTACGTAATTAAAGGCAGAACCATTTTCTTGGAAAAGGAAAAGCTAAAAGTTAGAAGTATTTTGCATCAATTAATCACTTCAATGTACTCATGTTAACAGAACAATGATTTTAAAAAAAGGCCCTGTCAAATACTTTAGACTGTAACAGTATGGAGTTTTCCAGGATAAAATGTAAATCTAGATTACTATGACTCTGGTGAGCAGGGGAGGGTCCCACCAAGGAAAGATAAGGGCAAAAAACTAAGGAAGAATTAAAGGAGGGGGAAGATTGAGGTTTTTTAAATTAGATACTAGAAATGAGATTATCACTTGCCTGGTCTAGAAGACTTTTTTGACTTTGTCACCCTACCACCCTTTTTTGTTCTATCTTTCCTCGTACTTACTTTCAGAGATAGCAAAGGCACTGCTGTGGATTTGGGTTCATGGTAACTAAAAACTCCTACAGCACCACCTACCTAAAGTGCTTGTATTCCTCAGTTCTGCAATATTTATTTTGAATGTGCCAAAGAACCTACCCAATTTGCCACTTTTAGCCTCACACATATCCTTATTTCAGGGTTTCCTTCCCCCTTTTCTTCAGCATAAACAAGGATTATAATTGCCATGGAAAAGTGTAGCCATCTAGTCCTGTGCCTGAAGCCCAGTCCCAGGGCAGGCAGGGAGACCCAGGGCTGGTTAAAGACAGCAGCTATTTAAGAGCACATACAGCATCTGATTTCTCTGGCTGGAGAGACAATTGTGGTGCTGGGATACTTGCTATAGTCCAGAGAGACCAAGCTCAAATACCAGCTCTGACTGACCCTCTCTTAAAGCAGACAAGGCACTGGCTCTTAACTACAAGTCACATTGCTTTTCTTGCACAGAAGACACTCAAGCAGCAAGAAGGGTGGGGAAAGCATGGAGTGGAAATATAAAAGTAGGACCACAGGACAGATGTTAACTGCATTTCTCATTTTCTGAGTACACAGTGTGACCAAAGTTTGAAAATGCCTACTCCTGTAAGCCTTTTAAAATTTAAATACCTGAGTGCATAGGAAAAGCATACAAGATAAGAATCAGAGACAAAGCATTTAACATCCCACACATTGTTACAAAGTTACAGCATTTTTCCCTTAGATAATCCATTTTACATTCCTAATTATTTCTGCACTGTGTAAAATATGCCTGCATATAAAGTTTACAGTGGCTTCTTTTGCAGAGATTAGACAAATATATACAAGCCAAAAGATCTTTTTATTATAATGTCAAATGCAAAATTAGAGGTTGTAAAACACTTTAATTAAAAATAACAATTTTAAACTATGTGCAAAATTATGTAAAAAATACTTTTTTGCTGTTTCAAAAGAATGAAAGATCAGACTGTGTAGGTTCAGGCTGAACTATTTTTGTACTAAGAGCAGCTTAATACCTTCTTTATCAAGCAGAAACCCTCAAAGACTTGCATGATTTCAGCACCTGTGCTCTCAGTGAAGGGCTCAGTGGTCTGTGTGAGCATGTGTGAAAACTTTGCATGAACTTTAAAACAGTAGCAGATCCATCTGGTCACTCCAAGAGTTCTGGTGGTTTTTCCTCTTGAGCACAATTGGCTTGAGAAGTGCTAAAGCTGGAAACAATCCAAATCTCCATCTAGGTTCACTGTGTTTGTTCAAAACATCAAAAAGGGTAGAGGAATCTGCATTAAAGAGTTGTGCAGGTCACTGAACACCATGATAAAAGCAAATATTAATCTCTTGATTTCCTATATTTAAAATCTTTACAGATGGACCAAAAGCTTTAGTTTTCACCTTAAACACACACAGTTTAAATGACATTTTCTACTGAAGTGAAGAACAAGCAGCACACTTGGAGCAGATGACAGTGAGGTGATGCTGCAGGTAAAGATTTTGATGAGAAGCAGTTTACATCCTGGCTAAGTTGTCTGTGTCAAAAGCAGAACGATTAGAAAACTGGACAGTTTTGTTGCTATCTTTCAGGGGGGAAGCTGAAAAAAGGAATAGAGGAAAGAAAGGGACATAAAAGAAATCTAATCACTTCTTTGACTATGTATTTTTTCAAAGACTAGAGCTTACAGAAGCATTTTTTGCAAATACATTTCTATAGCTTCCTCTGATACTACAACATGGTAAGTCACATGATCCATCAATACACTGCTCTGCAGTTCAACTTGCGTTTTTCTACACAAATGCTTTTTGGGTGACTTCACCCTTTGACTGTTCCTATATAGAAGATCTTGTAAACAAAACTTGAAAGGCTGAAGTGGCCTCATCAGAAAGCTCACAAAAGAAAAAGCATAGCTACCATTATACAAACTACTTCATTGCTGCAATTTTATGTCAGTGTGAAGCTTAGACATTGGATTCTGTAGTTACCTAAGTGGCTCATTCTGTCTAACCAATACCTCGTCCTAGTGCATTGCTAGGAGAGTAACATCATCTCCACACTTGGCTTCACAGAGAAAACTGACTCTAGAAGCTTTCTGCAGGCTCTCAGTACTGATATTAAAGCTTGAAGTAGCATGCATTTGAAGCCCTGGAAAACATGCAAGGCAGCAGCCCTTAAGATAACTTTAAATTCTAGCTTTCATGGAGTTTTACATATTGCAGTGTGACATTCTGGACACAGTAAAGTGCAACCACCTTCTCAAGGCAGCAAATGACAATTTATGTTAAGTATGGTGGTTATCTGAATAAAATACTATGATACCCGCAAGCCCTAGCTCCTGCAGTTTGTTATCCTTACCTTCACTAAGGAAGTCTAACTGCTGGGGCCTTTAAATGCAAATCCATGCTTTGGACATTGTCCTGGCCGCATCATTTGTGCGTACAAGTCCATCCTCTGCTGCATACTACAAACACAAGTTAAGACAGAAGCAATCAGAAGCCAAGCTAGTGCAGAAGAGAGCCAGAAGATGGCTTTCCAACCTTAACCCTTCTTAAAGTGCTGGGCAGATATCAAAGTTCAGGCTCAGAATTAGACACTCATAATGCTCCCACCACCAGCATTAAGAGCAGTTCAGCAACAGCAAGAACACTGGGGTAATCAGCTTTCCCCAACAGCACAACATGTGGGTATACACAGGATCTTGTTGAAGATCACTGTCTCTAGACTCTGGCAGGCCAAACTGACTGATCTCAACAGAGTGTCCCTGGAGACAAACACCTCCTGCACAGCCACACATGCCCAAAGGCTCTAAAGGAAAAGTTAACAAGATCACTACTAAATAGATTTGCATAGACCACTTACCCCTAAAGTTGTTCTAATACTGAAGGATGTCACTGGCTTCTCCTACTTACTCTCTAATTTTATCAAAGTAAAAAAATAAAAAAATTAAAAACTCAGTCCTCCAAGAACTCATACTTCTTGCTCAAAGCTACCTCAATAATTTTGCTTTATCTCCTGAACATGGCCTCAAGCACCTACCCATATCCATCACTATTTCAATGCTCTTCCTTAGACCTGGGATAACCTCTCCAAACCACACTAGAGAGGTAGCTCACAGACAAACACCACTTCTGTTCTCCCAGCTCAATGCTACAAAAATACCATGAGAAAATGTCTACTGGGCTCTCAATCTTCCCTTTGTGTCCTTATATTGGTGTTCCAATCCTTAGCTAAGCTGGTATTCATGAAGACTAAATTCAGCCCACAGGCTACTGTCCCAAGATGCCTTGTGGAGGAGTCCTCCCTCCACATGAGTCCTACAGTTAGCCTATATTCCATCTCTCTAAATTAAAGCTCATCTTCTTGAGTGCCTCTGTAGGTTCCAAGTCCAGTGGGCGCATTTGCCCCCAAGCATATGTTCTCACCAGTTTTCAGTCCTGCCCAGACTGAGTTCCCATTATTCACAAAGCCCTGAGTCATCTTTATGCAACGGAGTATGGAAGGGAGTAGTTTCATCACAGCAGGTAACAAGTAAATCTAGCAGACAGGCCATTCCTGGACACAATATATGGATGTTTATAGCCTCCCTTCACAGGAACCTTTTCAAGGTGTTTTAGGAAGTAAATGAAATTGACTGAGGCTTAACACTGCTGCTTCTACAGGGAATAGCTGCCCGTGTCTAAAAAGAGCTGCTTTTCCTTTTTCCATAGTAACTGCTTATAAAGCTTGTTTATCCCCACAACTGTGCTCCTAGGTACCTTTGTGACAACATCTTCACTGGTGGTTCCATTAGACAGCAGAGATAGTCTGGTGCCAAGGACAACACTCGTAACAATTTTTATCAATTTTAAGCCTATTGTCAAAAAAAAAAACAGCTGAAGGAAGGTAAGAATTTATGCTGCCAAGTAGCATCTTCATACAAACTTATCACAACACTTCCCACTAATCATTTCCTAAATGCCTTTTCTGTTACATTAGCAGTCATACTAATCCCTAAAAAACTACTACCACAGTCAATACACCTGTGTACTACTCAGATTCTCAAACATAAGATCCAGGGGTCAGCTTATGACAATAATGAAGTTGAAAAGAAGTCTTCTGCCACCAGTGCACCATTCAGCTTAGGAACTTACACCCATCACATGCTGTCTCCATCCACTTCCTTAATGTAGCCACAGAATAAGGATATGAATCCAAGGCAGATATGCCCATCCACAGTTTGGATGCAAACTCCAGGCCCGTGTCTGCCAAATACATCTGGGGATGGAACTCCCCACATCTGTCATCTAGGCAGTATATGCTTCCATTTACTTCTGTTTCATGGACTGTTTAGACACAGCATCTTTTGTGGTCAATGGCAACCACCAGATATTAAAGGTTAGCACCACAGAGGGACAAGCTTGTCATGTTTTAAAGCAGTATTAATGCCACAATAATATAATTTATTCAGGAGTAATGAAGAAAAAAAATATTTTCTTACACCCAAAATATTTAATCTGTACATGCTAGAAACTTTGATCATCTTTTTCATGTCTTTCATAGCTTTTCTTAAAGGCTAAGGGTGCTACCTGCTCCAACTCCCTAAGAGCAGATAACATATAGCCTGTTCCCAGCCAATTCTTTGTTTTCCCAGTCTGAGGGGTGACAACCCCCCCAGAGGAACAGCAGCAAGTGACTTAGAGTGGTCATGTCTCCAGATGGAAAAGCAGTCAATAGAAGACACACGAAAATGTAGTGGAAAGTGTCCAGGCAGGCATACAAGACAAGTACTCCAGCCTATATTCTCTAATCAAACAAACCTCAGGAACAAATACTTGCATGTTTTACATCAGGCCAGACAGAATTTCTACAGTTGTTCTTAGTGGGTATATACCACTATATAATGATGCAGTGCAAGAGCTTTAACTATATCCATCTAGTTCTTGAAATCAAATATGATATGAAGCATTTCCCAATACAAACCTTTTTTCCTTATTAACTGATCCTTCTTGGATCTCATCAACATGTGGATTGGATTCTCTTCCAATCCATATATTCTGAGATTGTTGTATTCTCCCAAGAATCTCAAAATAAAACACAATTAAGTTTCAGAAATCAGTTTTGAATGCAAGAACAAGTTTTCACATGTTCTAAAGGTTGATGTTGGCATTCAAGCAGCATTTATACACCTCAAGGGATCCCAAATATTCATCACTAAAATATTATGTGGCAACATTAAGGTTCAGTGTCTCTCCTGATTTCCTAACAAATTTTTTCATTATACATTTGCTTAACAGATACCAATATCCAGAAGGAAGCTGTGGCTTATATTACAAGTGGGTGTGAGTTGGGAGCAGTCAGCATACATAACCAAGCAGGTTTTCAGATCTCTGCCAAGTATCCTGCTGGTCCATCAAGAGAACCACAAACATACCCAGCACTTTTTGCATGTAGGAACAAATATGTGCATAGACACCATCTAGAGGTTTCAGTTATCTCCCTGTAGATTTTTCTATTCCTACTTTTCCTTTGACTTTTTTTTAATCGGTAGTCCTGAAAGTTTTTTGTTTGTGAAGTATATTAACTATTTTCTGATTTGTGACAAATACTAACAACAGATTTTAATCAAGCTACTATTATATAATGTATATATATAGTATATATAGCAGCTTCTATTAATTTCAGGACTAAGACTGCATGTTAGTCTTACTTCATATGCCTTACTCTAATACTCAGAGGAGCAGTCACAGTGAAAGAACTTGTCAGACTCATCCATTAGTATTTCAAGATTAAGTTATTGCCTCTCTTTTCTAGGTCTAAGAAGCTCAGCAGACCCAGAGCATCTCTGCAGCACCCCAAAGTGAGATGCCCTGACTAAAGCCAGCAGGAAGAACAGAAAAATAAAGGGTGCACATTACCAAGTAGCCCTCAGAAAAACTCAAAATTTGACAGATTATGCCAGACTTCAGAGAACAGCAAATCTTTTCAGAAGCTGGTAGGAATTTTCAAATTACTCCTGGGCTGGTAAGGGACTATAATATGACTATAATACACATGTATACACAAGCTTACAGCATAATGGCTATAATGTTCACTACTGGAAAGCAGCCCATGAGGAAACGCAGCTTCAATATAAAGCTTTTTTAGAAGTGGTTTGTGCAAAAGTTAATAGTAAATTTTGTGGTACAATCACCAAAGTTGAAAGTTTTAACATGGTACTTTGCTCACAAAAACTAACAAGACATGTTCTTTACACAGCCAGAATAATTTTCCTGTTCCAAGATTGCAATGTTTATCCACATTTAAAGAAAGAAAGGCTGTATAACTTGACAAATAGCAGAAGTAGGAGCACTAAACCATCAGGTCATCTGTTAATCCAAGAGAAACATTTGGATCCCTATGACTATATAATCATGGAGGAATATCACAGCTGGTATTCTCAACAAGGAAGACTTTTTTATTATTAAAAAAAAAAAAAAGCAAAAAAAGAAAAGCTTTCAGCTCTAAGAAGTCTTATTCCAAGATCAACCTAGCTCTATTCCTGGAAACACCCAAAGCTCCTTCAATACAGATGCCTTCCCCACATTTAACCAGATAATCTGCTGCCCACTCTGCCTACTGAAATCAACTTCCCAGCTGGGTAAATTCATGGTAGCATGACAACAATAAGCAGGGGGAATGGATCCAGAAGCTCTGCCACAGAGGACTGCAATAATCTGCCCTGGAACTTCCAACACACACCTGTAGAAGGCTGCTTCTGAGTAAAGCGAAGCATCCAGCAGTGTACCTTGGTGCCATGAACAACCTGAGGTCATTGCAAATGTTTTAAAAAGACACCCGAATGGATGACACACATGCCCTCAGGCACAATGGGCAGATCTTCTCTCCCACCACTGAACTGTGTTGTAAATAGGCAAAAGGAAAAACTATATTCAAACTGATCTCTGCAGCAAGCTTGCGCAATGTTGCTGTAACAATTAATCCCTCATACAATTCCAAATGTTTTATTAGTTAGCAGAGAAACAGTCAGAAGATGACAGTAAGAGCTGCTACCTGAAAATCAAGTCAGTCTATTAAGGAAACAAAAGGAAGACATCCCCACCAGTCTCCATGGCAGCATTTTGTATGGTGGGCTGATTAAAAACTTGGACACCGCTACCAGCAACAAGACTTTAACAGGCTTACCAGCTTTGAAGAAAGCTGGGGTTTGCTTAGTTTGTTTTTTTAATTTAAATAATTTTACTATCCTGATATCCAGATAGCTGTTGATCAGAGCATTACTGTTCTGCTGTTTCCACACACCATGGCAGTTTTACTAATTAAAACCTACAAATGAAGGGATAATGACAGCCTATGGAAGCATGCAACAATTAGTCTTCCCTGCTAATGCACTCCTCCCTCCAATGAAATACAGCAGTAGTTAAAGGCATCCCTGCTGTTCTTATCCTTGTCAAGCTACATTTATTTTCAAAGTGAATCATGAAGTGTCCCCCCAAACAATCATTCTGGTGACAAATCTGTGACATTAGCTAAAGAGTTAAGGTTATATTGAAAAAATTCATGATGGAGAGCAGCTCAACAAAACAAGGATAAGTAGAGAAGAGTCCCAGGTTCAGACACAATTTAAAATATTTGAACTCCATTTGCTGGACAGCAACTAAAAGCCACCAATAAACCTTTATATCCAGTGAGCCTATCACTGCAGATGTGATTTCATGTAATCCAAGCCAACATACTTAGCATAAAAATAATAATAAAAACAAAATCACATGAGTTTAAGAGCTGTGGTCCAGAGTGTTGATGTGATGCTGTGAGTACAACTAAAAGAGGTTTTGTTTCTGGCTGCTGCTGTTCTCCATCTGTGACAGAGCTCCCAGGCTAAATACACATATGGTTGTTTCCTAACCCAGTTCTGTCAAGTGATGCTGGTTAGCCAGACAGAGATATGTAAACAAAGCTGTTGGCAGCAGCTCTGAATGGTATCGCCCACTTGTTCCTAGGTTTGCCAGTTTTAAACTCTCTGTAACTTAATTGTGCTTCAATAAGAATCTGAGCAATAATCAAGGTTAGAAAAGACTCACATGTTTCTCATGATAATTATGGGGAATCTGATTCATCACAGAACGAGACTTTTTTCTAACATTGATTATTGCTCAGACTGGTCATTTTACTTTTATACATACATACTTCTGCATGTATGCATACATAAATATTAATGCTATATGTATACTTCTACAAGGTTATTAGTGTATAATGAGAAAACCCATACCTTATCCAGAGCAGGAAGAGACATAAGCAGATGAGAACACCAAGACATTACCCTGTATTTCCTTGTGCAGCAAGTGTCAGAATCATACCTTTATCACACAAAAAGGCCTTTTAACTCAAACCACTCCAGTGGAGAGAAATGCACACACTGGCACAACAGTGAGATAACCCCAACTTATCCACTATTAGACAGACACACTGTCAGACCCACGCTCTCAAGCAGTACCTGTATCTTTCGAGATGAGTCCCACAGAAGTGCAAACACACAAGTTTACCTACCCACCTTGGTTCAACAGCATAAGAAATTACTGTAGGACACAGAACACAAGAACACTCTTCCAGTTATTTTGAGTTCAAGGACTTCCTGAGCCAGGTGTGGTTTCTGTGTATTCACTAACTCACAATGAATTTCCTGCCATGGAATTTATCCAGTTTGTTTGAACCCACACCAGGTTTCAGTTTCCATATCATGTTTTGGCTATGAGTCCTACAATTAAGAAGCTTCTCTTTCCACCATGCTATTTAAATTTTTTTTAAAAAAAAGTTAAAAGTGTAAATGTACGCATTTTGACAGATACTTTTGAAGCTTTAAAGGCACTGCTTAAAAGTGATAAAAATGGCATGAGAACTCAATAAATACAATAAGATTCAATTTTTTTAAAAACTGTTTACCCTGTAGCAATAGCTTTTAAGTTTGTTTATGGTAAAAGTTTTTATAGGATGTGTTAGTAATTGCCAAGTAGTGCAGTTATCACTTCCAACGTACGTACAGCCCCTAGTACACCTAGGATTAGATAAAGGAAAACTCCTCCCTCCCACAAATCCTATTGTTCTTTCTTAAAACCTTGGGACTAGACACAGAGCAAGACCACTGATTTGCTGTCAGAACATGTTGCCAGATATAATTACAAGCTGAACAGTGATATCAAAGACTGACAGATCCCGAATAACTTGCTCGCCCTCCTTTTCATTGGGAGTTCACTAAAGCTATTTTAATAGCTTAGAAGGCATCCATTTCTTTTCACCACTGATTTCATCACCAAAGTCTTAAGAGCATTAAGACAAGTCTGAGAGTTTCAGGATTTCTGATAGGTACTAAAGACCAAACCAGTATCTCCCTCCTACCCACCCTTTAAATTGATCTCTGTGTGGAAAAGGGAGTTGGACTATAATAAAGCAACCTGACCTTGCAAAACACAAGTTCTAGAAGCTTTGGCAACAGCTCACAGAAATTTGCCTTATTTCTATAAATAGTCAGCAGTTAGATTTGTGAACCACTGTCTGATCATTACGTACCAGCTCTATATTGCTTTTCCTGGACATGCTTTTAAATGGAACACTTAGTACAGAGGACACCCCATTCTTTCCTGCTGTACATACTTAATTTTTGAATTAAACTACAGAACCAGAAAGCTATATTTAAGAGAGTTATGATTGCTACCTCAAATGGATCCAATTATTTTTTGGATTCTCAGACAAAGCACAGAAACTTGCCTCAAAAGCAGTAAGAATTAAAAAAACAAAAACAGAACACAAAAAACAAACAAGCCCAAAAAAAAATCACTACATTGTCTGGAGTATATACAAATTGTCTGTAGACCAAAGATTTACTCTGGATGGAAAAGCAATACCTAAACACCAAATCTCACAACAAAGTAAAAAGCCAACTTGACTCCAGATTTTTTCCTTATTTTCTTTAAAAGGGCAGTATTTCTAATTGGCAGAGAAGCTGTGCAGTAATGTTTTCCTAACAGTGAGCAACTGCCAGTTAGACAGGAATGTAAAAAGAATATTTTGGGACTTGAGATGGATCAGTCTGTGACCAACATACATGCCCACAGCCCAAGCAGCCAGTGATGGGACTCATGTCCCATCTCTCTCATTCAGAGAGAAATCACTAGGGCCTGACATTTAGCCTGCAGTGGCCAGTCTATACTTAGCTTAAGAAGTAAAACATGTCAGTAACCACAGATTATTACTGCTACTATGTTTTCATGAAATATAGGACTGTTATCGAGAACCTTGTTTTATATTGCCAGTGCAAGTTTGGAATTTTATTTTTCTTAATCTTACATTAACAAGGCTGAGTTTGGTAATATTATCATAATCATAAAACAGATATTGAAGCCATTATAGAAAATAACTCATGAGTGAAGGAAACACTTTAATAAAAAACCACAACAGTCATTTCACAGACATATAGGTAAAGTAATAAGAAAACCTTTGTTATCTTACAGGTATTGAAAAGCTCATATTGCTTAACAACTTCCTAAGTAGCTATTTGGTCCCTGCTGCAGAGATAAAAAACTTGAATTGTTTAGCAGATTTCCTAACAGATGAGAAATGGTTTATGGCTTAAAGGGAACATGGTTCCTTCCAGGGCCTCATGACTGCAGAGGGCAACAGGTATCCAGGGATTTTGTTCTCTAGCAGATAGCTAATATATCCAGAAGAAGCAAAAGCCCTTTGTGAGAGGTGTTTATGAGGACAGGAGGAGAATATGCCTCTATATGATTTACATATGCATTCATTACAATACCTATACATAGAAGTAAACAGTTTTCATCATAACAGTGAAAAGTTACTTTGTTACAAAAACAAAGTGGCAGTATTTCAAAAGTTAAGGCCATACATTCTAAGGAGGGGCCAAGGGCTTCTTCATGGACATGGGAAGGAGTACTGCACACAACAATTCCCACTGAGGGCATAATAAAGCAAACTAATAAGTTTAAGAGGAGTGTTAGGTGAAACAAAAATAATAAAAAATAACCCACTTAAATGTGTGTCCTAGGTTAAAAAAAAAAACAAAACAAAAACCAAAACACACTAACCAACCCCCCTGCCCCCCAAACACTGCTACCTGCAATACTCTAAAACTTGGAAAATTCCTAGTTATCCTGAATTTTTCTTTCCCTGAACAAGATACTGAACAAGCTGTTCTTGGTATCACAAGTCCTTAGCAGAGCAGACAATGTTCTTTTGTGAGCTTTGTGCATTTGCTGGAGACAATTAAAAAAGAAAAAGACTTCTTCGTTGCTGCTTGGGTTCTCCTCTGCTTTACCTGGGGTAATATGCTGTGTAGTTCATGAAGAGCTGAGCCCCAGCAGGGTAGTAGGCTGTGGAGGGCTGGAGCGTTCGTGGGTTCAGAAGCATGGATGGCTGATACAGAGCAGCTTCTGTTGGCACAACTGCAGCAGGAGCTGGGAACGAGTAGGTAGGGGGTGAAAGGCCTACAGGGAGCAAATGGAAAATAGGTTAGGACCTCTGAAATTCCAGAGCTAATGAAGACCATACATACACAACTCCACAGTATACATCAAGACCCTTCACAATCTTCCTATCCTTGTTCACCACAGAAAATAAACAGAAGCCACCAATGTGAGCATGACTACAAAGTGTTGCGTCCCGCCTCCAGTCAACAGTAAAGTCAAAAATACACAAAAAGCCACCTCTTGCTCTGGGAATAGGGTCTCTTTCTGATATATAGGTCAGCTTTGCTTGTCTAGGCTCAGATTTTAATGAAGTCTGCATTCAAGAACTATGAGACTTCTCCATGGTAAGAAGAAAACTTCCTTGATAAAGATCTATTTAACATTCAACAAGAGAGAGAAGACTTTCATCCTGGTATTGCTTATCCCTTAATTAAACAACAGCAGAGTGAGGAAAGTCATGGCTTTGCAGCCTGAAGTGTTAACACTGAATTTATAAAAAGAACAAACCAAAAGTGCCCTTTGTGCTATCTTGATGTTAGGCCCTAAATGAATTTTCACTCATGGGAGTTCACCCTCCTCCTTTGCCATTCTCTTCCTTTACTTTCCTCATCTCCTCCCCACTGCCAAAGAAGTGAACATAAAGCTTTATCTAAAGTAAGCCTTTAATTTTGCTATTCAGAGCTACAGCCAGCATGACTGTAAGTGCTAAAAGGCCCTATTTGAGGAATACATAAGAGGCCATTTGTAATTGGAAACGGGAACATTGACACCTGCATGTTTCCAAAGTTTGTGACTCTGCCCAAGAACCTATCCTAGGAACTCTCAGAAGGTTCCAACCCATCTGAAATAGCAATCACACGTAGGATTATCTACTGCTGACCCCTGCTCAAGACACTTTCATTGAAAAACTCTCCCAAGGATTAGCTGAGGGTCTACTTGCACTCAAAAGAAACCACTCCCAGGTGGTATGCTGTTGTACTGGCAGCTCCAAATATCATGTAGAAGATATTTCTTAAAAAGTCCACCACCAAAAAAAAAAAAAAATACACTTGCATAGAGACACACAGAAAAAGCTACTACTTAACTACCTTGCCATCTATGATTTTGGAAGCAAAGTATTATTTTTCCCATAGGCTCAGATTTATGTGGCACAGATGCTTAGTAAGTTAGCCCTCAAGCTCTTAAAGCATTTCCTCCAAAAGTGTGTGCAGAAATCAGTGTCCATCCTAGTAGCTCTGAGAATCAAAATTTAAAAGGAAATACAGATTCTGCAATTCTCTGAGGCAGAAGCCATGTGTGTTTCACTCCCACAAAGCCAACCTCCATTCCATATGAAGAACAAAAAGTAAAGGAAGAATTCAGTCAGTCGCGGTTCAAAAGGCAGAACATGCGATTAAGTCTCAAAGGGGAGCGTTACTTATGGCTTCTCAAATTAAGTTTTGGAAGTGAAAAGGGAAGATCTTTTGCTTGACATGTTCACCATGATGAAAAAATATAAGTACAGAACAGTTTAAATGCAACAGTTCTTTAAGGTCTAGGCAGGGCTTAGAAATTACTTTTCAGAATCATCACTCACGCCAACCAATTAAAGTTTCAGGGAGGGAAGGGAAATTTGCCACTAGAAAAGCAAAAGCAGTTCTTCAAAATAAGTAATTCACAACCAAAGGGAAAAAAATGATTGCAAGCTGGTGATGATTGAAGACTGAAGACCTTATTTTAACACCTCCATCTGACAATGCTTTCCAAGAACCAGGATCAGAGTCAGCAAAGCAGCTCCAATACCTACCCACACACACTGTAGACCGTAGTGGCAAGACCCAAGCAAAACTTACATGGTAACTTACATGGTGGCGGGGACAAGCCATTTCGATTTAAAGTGCCCCCCATTAATACAAAGTTCATCTCTTCAGCAGAACATTGAAAAACTTCAACATATCTGTCCTTCATGGTCTTCTTATGACATTTCTGCGCAGCCAGGAAAGCTCGATCTGCAGATTTCATCTGAATGAAAGCATCTCCCGATGGACGCCCCTACAAACAAGGCAGACAGAAAAAAGTTTCTGTAGATTCCATAAAGAAGCAGCATAGCAATAATTTGTGCTGTGATAAGCAGTCTCTTCAGTCATAAATACATTCATCTCCAAAGTCAAGTGCAGTCAGTCATCCTGAGCACTCATCAGCATGTTTAAGCTCTCCTCTCCAATGTTCTTCTTACTTGTGATAACTTGATTGTATTTATTCACCTGTTTTGATTAAGCTGCATTGTAACTCATTACTTACATATCTAAAAAAAAAGTGACAGCTATGGGAGAGACTGTAATTCAGGAGTACCTTGGTGCTTTGAGACCTGCTCTTACAAATTTATTACAAATGCAGAATTAGAAGATCTAGGCCCCATTTATTACCTGTGATTTTTAAAATTCAAGGATAAATCCAGTCAAGTGCTTATTGCTAAACAGTTTGTTTTAAATTTCATTTTCTGAAGACCAACATGGGCTGTGATGTTTTAGTAGAGAACTAACAAGCTCATTTGGTATGAGCTTGAAGAAAAAAAACCACCACTGACATCTTTATATCTGTAAATGAGTGGGATACATCACTGGGAGGAGTTATTTTAGCCACATGCAGCTGCTGATTTGAAGTAACCAAAACTAGAGAGAGATCTGACATCAGCTCTAACTCAAGTTCTGGGCCAGCTCTTCTCATTTTGGAGGAGACAACTTTATCAGCATCCTTTACACAGTTGTTCATGATTAGAGGGTTGAAACCTGGGAACATGGAGAAAGAAAAATCTAGTAGTCAGGCAAAAGCAGTGTTTGGGGAGAAAAAAAAACCCTGATAGTTTTATGCAGGGCAAGGGTGGCAGACAGCCCTTAGGGTTATATGCACACACCAACTTCTTCATCCAGGCTCCTTCTTTAGTGCTGTCAAAGGCTGACACTACTGTAAATCATTATATGTGCTTTAATATCTGCACTTTTCTTAGTCTCTCCCAGCACTGCACATTAACTACAGTTTTTTAGCTTTGTCTAGGTCAAGTCTCCACAGACACAGGCATGTCTTTAGATAGACAAGTACTGAAATAACTACAGTCCCTTCTCCATCCTCACATTCCTGAAACATAGAAGTCCTACTTTGGGACCAGGAAGTATTTTTTAGTTTTGGTTGACATTAAGCCTAAGTTAAACAGTTTTAGAACCATCATTTTTATACAGCAATAATCAGTTTGTTCCGTTGAACCACTCAGAACACCTCCATAGAGTTTAAGGACTCCTCCCCCCTGAAGTCACAAGAATAGAAAGATAAAGATCACAAGAATGCACAATCCTTTGTCTAAAAGATTTTGGTAGAAACTGCTTCCAGAAAACAATGGCAAAAATGTGACAGGTTATACACAATCAATGAGCTGTTAATCTTGGTGCTTAGCTGTGACTGTTTAAAGAAAGCAACAACACAAGAAACCCAAAGCTTCAGTTTCTGACTTTTGACATAGGAATTCCTGTCTCTAGAAGGCTGCAGTCACATTTATCCTCAAATATACTCACAGCACATTGTTCAGCAAGGCAGGGACAAACCACTCCTCTGAGAGCTAACACTGCCCACACTTGTGTTTTGATGGCACTCCTCACCAGGTACAAGAGGAATCATGCATGCTGTTGAGTAAGACTCCAGTTCAAGCCTCCTACAGGTCTGGATCATGGCTGCTCTTCTGGGAGCACTATTCCCTCCAAGACTATGGCTCAGCTTTCAGCACGTGGATCTCAGTGAAAGATACCACTCTACAGCAAATGTACATTTGCTACAGATAAATCCACTGGCACAACAGGGTTCAGGTCATCTACTGGCAGTACACTTTTAGAAGAGAGCTGGAGGCCCATTAACACCGTTACTGCTAACCCCAAAGGTGCTTCCCTATGATTATCACCATTAGGACTGTATTCATATATACAAACATTTAGCAGAGTGGCTAGAAACGTATTGCCTACCAACCTGGTGATTTAGTACCATGTGAACTCCATGGGTCCGAATATCTGTAGAAAACTCTCCCAGGAACTCCAGAATGTCCTCTATAGTAGCAGCATAGGGAAGACCACGCAAACGTATGCAGTCTCTGATGTTAGTGGGAGGCACAAATTGTTGAGGTAATACTGGAAGAATTGGAGGTGTTGGGAGAGGAATGAGAGGTGTGGAAGAGTACCTGTTCAGCACCTGTGCAAAACAAAAACAGATAACAGAAGCCTCCTTATTCCTTCTTCAGTTTAGGAGTCAACGTAACCCAAATGACAGCTGTTTTCACTCTAGGCAGTATTTTAAGAAACAAGTGAGCTAGATACAAATATTAGCTGTAAAGCATTTGAATTCCAAGCACTGTGTTGTGGTTTAAGCTCAGAATCTAGCACACTTCTGTAGTCATTCTACAATAAATAGTCATGCTATTGTTTTACAAAAATTTGGGTCGTTTTCTTCATGAAAAACGGTTGTGTTTTGGGAAATTTACTTGAACAGCTAATGCAAGTCTCAATAGAGATCTCAGAACCTGTAATGAAATCTGTGTATCTACATTATTTTTACTGTGAAACCATCCTAAAACATTTTACCATCTACAAAGTCATGATGACACTTCTATCCAAAAATATCTCCTCTGCAAAACTTTAGAAGAGTTTGGGAACTAGAAGCACTTTTCACTATCACACATCCCTAACTGTGCCTGCCATAGTCCATTCAAGAAACATTAGGAGCATTACCGAGTCACAGTACCTGCAACACTTACACTTGGAGATTTGTTAATAATTTTAACAGCAAAATCTATCTGGTGAAATGTTCCCTGAATATTCAATTGCTACTCCTGAACTCTCTCTGAGCAAGAATAAGATTTCTTTACATTTATACAGCTATCAGAAGGTTTTACTAAACAAAGAAACATATGAGAGTACTTGAGAAAAATGCAATGACGAGTGAGCACTGTGGCTCTGCCTTCTCATCACTAATGTCACCTTTTAAACAAGGCACTTCAATCTCTATGTATTGGAGAGAACACAAATTGGCATAATTTCTTGGGTATAATGACATGGCTACAATCTGCATCATAGATGATACCTTTTTGAATAATGTCCAGAAGTTACTTATGCCAACTAAAGCTCTGAAAATCTTTTTTTGGAGACATAAAACAGTCCACTCAGCTCTCCTTCCTTTCTCTGACAGCTTAGCTGCAATTAATGGTCCACTGAGCCCAGTTAAGCCAGACTCCTCAGGTTCAAAGTCCTGCCACTCTCTGCTTGGTAGCCTATGCTTGCAGAAGATGCCAGAGATCTGCCCTTAAAGACAATTTGTAGAATTCTTCAGATACATTACACTGGAGAGGACAACTAAAAAAAAAGCTTTGCTTTTTTGTGTCAATGACTCAAGATAAATCTTTTAGCTCAAGATTTGTTGCTAAACACTCCTTAATAGATTGTCATTGGACTTATTCTGAATTTGACTATGTAGTATAAAGCACTAGACCCACATCCACATTTTACAAAGCTACTGAAAGCCAAAACCCCAAAGGTTTGTGTATGATTGAGAACATCCCTATACCACAAGGTTTAACATTTCAAGAGAGCAGTCTTGCAGAAATTCAGACAATACTCATTCCAACAAGAGTCAAGAGTGAGAAAAGGTAAAAGAAGCTTTCAAGTTGACACCAACCATTATTCGCTTCCTCTACTGCCAGCACAGAAGTTTGGACTACAAAAAGCCAAAGTCTGCAAGGTTTCCACCTACCTGCTGAACTTCTGCTGCAGTGCTACGGAAGAGTTCAATGTACCTTTTCCCCAGCAAATCCTTGTGCTTTTTCAGTGCATTTTGTGCGTATTCCTCACAAGCAAACAAGACAAAGGCATCCCCTGTTGGCCTGCTGTCAGGGTAAGTAACAAACAGGACTCCCTCCTTTCCTCCTGTTACAGGGCAGTGCTGGCCAAAGAAAGTCAGCACTTCTTCTGTTGTTACATTGAAAGGAAGACCTCGCATCCTGACAATCACTTGGTTTTCTTTCGACAAAAACTGGGCAACCTCATTGGAAGTACCTTTAACAAGAAAAAGTACAGAAGCACCTCAGTCTAGAGGCAACCATGTAGAATCATGAGCATAGCCACATCCTCTCAACAGGCAGTTTTTGAGCAGGTGGAACAGTTTTTACCTCTAAAGTCAGGAAAGATGACCCTCTGATAAACTAGATATATTGTATAGGACTCCTCCCATTAAAGTATAATAATTTAGTCCATCATTTAGAGGAAATTAATCTTTATTCAAAGGAAAAATAGGAAATACTTGAAACATTCAAAGCCCAAGGAAAGCACAGTCTGTCAATCTCTTGTGTGAGCAGGACCTGTGCTACTGTGCCCCTAGCCTAACTTTAGAATATGTCTGGCATGTTCTGAAGCCATAATATAGGGCAACCAAGTACCCAGGTCATTGTGCTGGAAAAAGAAAGTTGGAAGAGCATGCTGAAAACAGGTCAGGGATTTCATCCTATCCTAACAACTGTCAAAGTCTGCCAATTCTACTTTCAGTACCCTTAGAAGACCAGTGATGCTAACAACACTACCTTATTCAAAGGTACCTGCTAATCAAACTAGTATCTTAACACAGTCCTTTCACTTGCAGCTCTCTTATGTTCTACCAGACATGCACCATTCCTCACAAATGTCACTGTGCAATGTCTTTACTTTGAATGGATAACTACTACACCAAACCTATCACTTAGCTATGTAGTTAACAGCTTAACAGCCTCTCCCACTCTGAAGCCTCAACCTCAGATATCCAGTTAGTGACTTACAAACCTCAGCCCAAATCTCTGTTAGGAAGATATGAGGACCTAGATAGTATTGCAGATAAAACAGCTTATTGGTTCTTAATTCAAATTTTGTATGCTTGCAGACAAAAAGGGGAGGAAGAGAGACCAAAAAATAGTTTGAAGAGCAAATTGTGCAGCCTTTCAATTATCAGCAAATATTTCAAGATTCCCCTTAAATAAGCATTTCCCCTAAATGCTCCCCATTAAGTTTGAGGCAAAGGTTTGAAGATCAGTTCCATATATCCCTTGTATTTACACTGTGATACCTGTTTGTTTTTATGCAAGCCTCCACAGCAACAGCAGTTACATTGTTTCAAATAACTACTCTGGTTTCATTTTATTTAAATAACATTTAGATTCCCACTATCATGAAGATGACCTAACAAATTAAGTTCATATAAAAGATCACTTTGCCCAATCAAATCCTGATTGACAGGCCACTTGAAAATGGCAAGATTGTGGAAGAGAGGCAGACAGATAAATCATGGATCATCTTGGACTGCTGCTAGCAGAATACATAGTAATCAATACACCAGCCAACTACTTGTTCAAAGACAGAAAAAAGGGCCACGTTCAACAGGAGCAGTTTGCAGCCAAAAGTTGGAGATGCTGATGGAACAAACCATCCCTTTTCATCCCCTAAAAATTACCTCCTGCAATTTTAAGGAAGTCTTCACCTGTTGCCTTGTATACCTAAAGGAAAAAAAAAAAGGAACATGTGATAGGCATGTAATATGCATTCCTTTTGAGAAGAGGATTTCAAAGGCCATCATGTCACCCACCTCTATGTATCGGTTCCCCATGTGATGCTTGTGCCTTTGTAGTGCTAGATCTCTATGCTCTTCACTTACGAACCTCACAAGAGCCTCCCCATTCCTCCTACCTTGGGCATTGAGACAGAGTGCAGCACCTCCTCTGCAAGATTTAAATCAAGAGATGAAACACCATGACCTACGCGGCTGAAAAGCTACAAATGTGCAAGTAAATTCTTAGCTACTAACTTGGCAATATTTAGACCTTTGAAGAATCTTGCTATGTCCTGGTCAGATGACTGCCATGGCAATCCTCTTGCTCGGATAACAGCATTGTCATCCACAAGTTCCATCTTGCTGCTGCAGGCACAGAAAGAAGTAGTAATGCAGAGACATCTGCCTCTGGTACCTGCCACACACCAACCTGTCCACTTGTTGTTTGTACTCTGGGAACAGGCTTCTGTCCCTGCTCTGTGTCTACTGGATGGCAGTGCCAAGGCAGTGAGGCCCAAGTACCACAAACGCCACTGTACAAATCTCTCCAAAGGAAAGTCTGCTTTATTAAGTTGCCCCTTTCCAAGTTCCCCTTTCTGGCTTTACCACATTTGCTCTTTGAGCTGTCATCTCTTTAATCATATTTCCAATCTACTTCCCTCTCCTGATATCATTTGTGCTTCTGTTATCTGAAGAGGGTTACTGGTATAAAAATCAAGTACTTGCTGTTCTAATCTAGCTGTGTAGAAATTGAAGCAGAACAATTACATGTAACCGAGATTAGCGCATATTATTTCTACTGTGTATAAGAACCTGTCACAAGCCAAGACAAATCTGTTCAGGGCTGTACTCAGCACACACAGGACTCTGGCCTGAAGAGTTCAGCCTTCATATTGCTGGTTCAGGCCATCACTGTACTACTAAAGATTAATATAGCTAAAGGCTGCTTAGCATGGGAATAGCTTAGCCACAGAAAGCCAGGTTTAATTGGTCATTACTGCAGTCTCTTTTGTTCTCTTCCTTCTTGAAAGTGTCAAGTACAACAAAACGATCACAGCTACCTAAGCCTGCCTTTCTGGCTATCACAGGAACAGCTTTTTTGCAGGGAAGAGCTTAAGTGATTAAGTAGATGAAGTGTTGTTCAGTAGCAGAGGACTCCCTCATACAAAAGGGCTGTGGTATGCCTGGAGGGTCATGTTTCTCACTCACATTTTAATTTCTCAGGTGGCCTTTCTGTAGCTGTCTGTCTCAAACTGTTCCCCCTTGCCTCCTAGTTCTGTACTTTCTCATTATCTCAAATAAAATGTGAATCTCACACTTCATCCCAGAATTTCGTTAGCAAAAAGGAAAAAACTTAGAACAAGGCTGAACATAGCCCCTGAGCTAATTTCTCTGGATACTTTCTGCTAGTGTTGCATTTTTCTTACTTTTTTTAACTCAAAAGTATAAGCATCATCTGCCATTATGACAGATCCTTAATCTGAAAGAGGGAAGTGTTTGTGCAAGAGGGGAATATAAATAAGGTCAGTTTAACACCAGTATCTTGTGATATTGCAGAGAAATCAGAGAAAACCACTGAGAAAAGTCTGTATTTACAGACAGAAAAAATGCAGTTACGTTAAAAAAAAACAAAAAACAACCACCCAAGCAACAAAGCAGGCATTAAAAGTGGATAAAGCTTTATGTTTAAAACAAATTTGGGAATAAGAATCACTGTACTTTAAAGAATTGAGTGGTAGCATAGTATTTCTGGCACAATATCTTTATGGAAGTGTTGCTTCCCCATTAAAAAAAAAAAAAATTATGTATATGCAGTACCTGTGTAGTAAATTGCAGAAAGAGTGTAAGAGTTAGTAACTATAAGGGGTTATTTCTGAAACACTGCTTACATTCTTTGTTAATAGCACAACACACTTAGCATCCATTATAAGCACTTATAAGCAGAAGACAGAATTCTCAGCAGCTAACAGGCAACACTGAAGCCTAACAAGAAAACAGGCTTGCATCTGATCATAGATTGTCTGCTCCCTTTCCCACCTGAAGGATCTAATCAATTCCCACAGCAGTGGGAAGGTAAATAAATATAATGGTAACAGCTACTGGCAAATTAGAAAGAGAGGACTACAACTGATCTAAACAACAACTTTAAACAAAAAGTGGTGGGGTTGAAACATAAGAAGAGGGAAGAAGTACTTACCAAGGCCCACTTTCAAATTTGTAGTTCACCCTTTCTGGATCTGAAAATCGGTGATCTATGAAATACAGCACAAGTTATTTCCTATTTTGTCATCATACAGGACAAGCAGTAAAACCAAAGAAGGAACAAAGAAAACTCATCACAATCACTTACTGTATGGTTCAGATATTAATGTTAAAATAATATGCCCCATATCTTCAACTTGAGAGGCTCCATAGGGAAATGCTGAACTGCTCTTGTCAAGATTTAAATCTTTATGCTGGAGTTAAGTCAATTATCACCAAACATATTTCTAATTGGTTTCCTGCTAGAGCAACACACTTTCATGTTGTCCTTGTATGTTGCTTCTCAGGTAAAGGTTTAATCCATCTTCCTGCTGGGATACATTAGCTGCTCTGCCTTGGCCTCTAGTTACTGCCACCTCCAGGAGTGTAAGGTCACTCCAGAGTGTCTGGGGACACGAGACCCCATCATAGGGGCATGTATTTAGTATGTCTATGGAATATGTATGTTTGACAGATACACCTCTGTATGCAGAGGTGGAGAGACTGGAGCCCTGTCCTCTTTAATTAACATCCTCTTTAATCTTCAGGAAAAGATTTGGGGCAGAAGAAGGATACAATCAGCTAAAAGCTTCAGAAATGGAGTGATATACTTTTTGACTAAGTAAATTCCAAAACAGAGTAAGTATCTTACCACTTCAATAAAATTAATAAATGACATCTTGTCTAAACCTTGCCTATTAGAAGTCATAGCCCAGGTTTTGGGCTGTTGCACAGAAGCATTTTGAGAACCTGATTAGAATCCACCAGTCATATGTTTTGTCAAGAGGCAAAATAGAACCCCATAATCCACAGCTTTAGTCTGAAGGATTTTGGAAGTGACTGTAATAAACAGGAAGCATCCTGTCATAGGAAGGCCATAGAAAGACCAAAAAACACCCCCACATTCATCAAGTGAGTCTGATTTAAGGTGCATATACCTTCTTTTTTCAGACAACTGTAAAGAGTTTATTTACTATGGTATCTCCTGCTTTCCATCATATTTGCCCCTCTCCAACAGGCTGACAGGACTGTAAGATTACTTGCAATTCTACTGCATTATCTATGAAGCAAATTTTTAAACAGGTTTTTTCCACTCAGTTTCTTTGAGGACCGAAGGGTAAAAAAATACAATCAAGAACAGAAAAAAGAAATAAGGAAATCTGGAAATAAGTGTTGCACATTTGACTTGCTGTATCAGTTTGCATGAAGACTTCAGAGCAAAAATGAGAGTTTCTTAAACAAGACCCATTCTGACATGGAGATACAGTAATGCAACACATTGAAAACAGCCAAGTGCACCAATTATTTGCCTACATGCCCCCCAGACTACATTGAACACATTTCAAATGCTCCAGAGCCTGCATTATGATGTTCCAGTCCAAGATAGCAGTTTTCCTCTTGAAAAAGGAAGCTTTCTCCACCTAGAGCTAAGGAACAATTGAGTTGTCAGGTGCCCACATAAAGTGCAGGGAACAGAACAGTTTCTGTTAGAAACAAACAGCTCATACCAGCTTTGTTGTATCATCTCATCAAGAGATGAGCCAGGAAAAATTTCTTTGTGAGATAGTCTTCCCTATTATTCATAGGATGACTGCAAGTCAGTTCTACAAAACAGATTTTTAAAAAATTGTTTAACAGTTGTCTTGTTGCAAGATGAAAAATAACTTGAACTGAATGAATGCATTCCTCTTCCACAGCAAGGAAAGGAAAGCTGCTGTGCCAACAAAATACACTTCAGGCTAATTTGATTTTGAAGCTTTGTTGGTTTTAAGTGTGCACTGGAATGTGAGAGGATGATGCTTGGTGTTAGAAGAACATTTGAAGCTTAAGTGAATTATCTTAGTTTAAAAACCAGAATACTTAAACCAGCGACTCCTCCCCTCCAACTGCTTGACTAGGAATAGCTTACTAGTCATTGCCTTTACCCTACACCCTCCTAGTACCTTCTTTGGGGTAAGGTACTGCAAATATTAAATAGTTTTCTTAAACAAGCCAAAAATCCTGAGCAACCCCAAAGCATGGTTTAAGAGATTACGACAATAACAACAAAAAATTTCTTCATTGCGGTCTCTCTTTCTAAGCTTTAAATAAACTCAAGCTCACCTCTCCCACTGCCCCCCCAGAAGTGGGGGTTGGAAAGTAAAATAACTCACAGACTCTGACAGAAAGTGTGTCGAAGCAGCACCACACAGATATTTCTGGGCACTTTGTGTATCAGAGCAGAGTAGTGCTTCTCCTCCCTTTCTCACCACTGATCCCCCTGTAGCACCTAACAGCTCCACATGGGGCTTGTGCAGAGCTTCTGCTGTCCATACAGGGAACCAGAAGCTGCTGATGGTGCATGTGTTAGAACCTTGGTCTTGCTGGACCAAGTATTATGAAGATTTTGGAAATGTGTTTCCTCTGTCAAAAGTCAAGAGAAACTGGGCAGGAGTTGCAATAGCTATTCCAGCAGGGGACATGCATACACATGTGCTTGGCTGTTAGACTGTGCTGTCAGAACAGAAAAGACATTTCAATATTTCCTTTGTGCTGAGCCAAAGATCCCTAGAAGTGATCAGCATTCAGAGAGGGGAATGCAGCAGTGTGGAATGGGCAGGAATTTGAAAGGAGGCCATCACACAAGAAAAACAAACAGGACCCCACCCCACAATTTTCTTTGTGAAACTGTTTTCTGAGGACACTGATCTATGGGAGAATTAGTTCCTGAAAATGCTCTAGTGTCAACAGAAGCTAGTACCAGTTGTCAGACACAGGGAGTCAGTTGTGCCAAACTCTAGAGAAATATAAACACAGTGGAGGGAAGGAAGAAAGTCATCAACATCATTGCAGGCATAACCTCACACCTTCACCTCTGATTAGTTAGAAGCACAGCTTTTAGGCAAGATTGGAAGAGAATTGATAGCTTTCTGCATATTTAAAGAGCATGTTAAGTGAAAATTTGTGTTCTAATGAACAAGATTGACTACACAGAGGTAGACACCTATGGACAGAAGCACTAAAAATTACTGTACTTGGGGAAAAAATATAAATGAAATAGTCTATAAACCCCATCCCTTGCTCTGTGAAAGGATAGGAGACCACACATGTCTCTGTACGTTTATATTTAAAGTACGCCTCTCCTGGGAAACTGGAGAAAGACAATTACAGGGGATAATCCAAGTTCACATTTAAAAGAAGCGTTAGAAACCAGACATGGCTGTCCAAAGCTAATATATGCAGTAGCATCCACATGCATATTCTTAATGAAGCAACAAGCAAAAGAGAGCCCCAAATAAGGCAGGATGGGAAACAAGGAACTACTTTATCTTGGTGTGCAGCTGCAGTATCACCTCCTGCAACACTGAACAAGTTGAAGTGAGCAGGAAGGAAAGGCATATTCTGTATTAGGGTGGCCTTTAACATGGAAGAAATTTCTAAACCATTTCCTCAGATGCATCACTACAGCTTCACTCACTGCCAGTGTCCTCCTCCAAGACTTCTTCCCACTGTCTCTTCCATTTCTCTCAACTCCTTTCTCATTGAACAATTAACTTAACCTGAGATGACATGAAACAGCATTGCAATTGTGCTCTGCACTGATCCTTTCCCCTTTGCTCTGTTTCTTATTTAAGTCTCTTTAGACAGAAGATTACATCTTTCTAAATAATGCTTTGCATAAAGGTAATACAATATGACCCACTTCCTGAGTACTATCACAGGAAATACAAATAACAATATCCAAGATTCTCAGCTAATACCCAGTTACGGGCTTTCATTGCCAGAGATAAGCACTATTGGTTATAATTGTGCTCCACATTATTGTTTCCAAGACACTCAGGCAAAAAACACAAAAACAAACCAAACAATAAAACCCCAACAAACCAAGTTGTAGTACTACAATATCCAGCACATTAAACAAGCTGTTCTGGAGTGCCCCTGAGTTTCTACTGACAACACTGGCAGATACTCCTAGGAAGAAGTTATCCTCACACATCCAGTTTAGAAGTGAGTGGAGCAAACCAAGCACTGGAGGAAGCAAGAGCTATTTGACATTTAATGGCTTCTGCACACCCAATCTCGAGGCAAAGGATGAGTCTTCTGCAAAACTAATAGGAATAGTCATGCAAGCTTTATTCACTCCACCCTGAAGGCACTCACAGGGTGAAAACTGGCTCAGCAAGCTTTGCAAATCAAGAAGTGTAGCAAGTATGGGAGGTACAGAGGGTGCAAGAACAGCCCTACTCCTTTTTTATGCTTACACATTTCAAGAAAAAAAAATGTTGACAGACCCAAGTTATTTTCCCTGCTGGAACATGATCACTTCTCTCAAGTTTCGTTACTCAAAATTTCTCATAATTGTCCTGCTGTCATTACACTTACACAATTCTGACAAAGTCTGCCAGAAAACTGTCTCATACACAAGAACTGTTTTGACACCATGAGTTAGGCAGCAGTAGCACTCAGACAATTACAACTAGTTTCAGTTCTGCACTGGTCACTTGAATTTCATAGCATTTTAAACATTGCTTTACCTTTATCTGAAAGAAATGAGTGTCTGTTGTGAAATGTATAACTTCTTACAGGGGTTGGAAGTAAAGATTTACAAAGCTTTCACTTGAGCTCTTGAGTTTGGAATGGTTTCATTGCTGCACACAAATTTCAAGTAGCCTCCTGAGAAAGTGAGTCCACAAAGTACTTTCTAAAGGAGGAATAACCCAACCAGTTATTTAGTCTATTATCTCTATGCTCTTTCACAAGATGGTGCTTGCCTTGTCCGCAAGAAATACATACCCAAGCACCTGCAATCCAGTGTGCTACATACCGAAATATCTATCTGGAATTGATGGTGCAGTAGGAAGTTATCTCCCCTGACAGCTGGGAACAGTTGTGCACATTCCCCATTTGCCTGTAATTTGTTGTTTAATCAGAAGTGACCCATCAAAACAAAAGCTTCTGAAGTTTTAATAACTTTGGTGTAGTTTAAACACCCAGCTTTCTCCTAACTATTCTCCTATATTTATAGTAGGATATATAGCCTACTATTTCTCCTAACTGTATCTTAAAAGTTTACTCTTACTGATCACAACCAGGTTACACACAGATAAATGGAGATGTAAATACATGAAGGGATGTGCTCAAAAATCATTCCACTCCTGCATTTACCAGTCTGTAAATGAAAGTCTCTTGAATACCTAGTCTGTACCTTAGCTCCATACTAAAACCTTCTATCCTCACCAAATTCTAGTCTATCTGTCACACTGTAGTTTCTGTGGCAGAAATCATGGAAGATTCATACACCCTCTTTAGCTGTGAGGCCCAGAAGCTGTGCTTTCTACAAGAATAAAAAGAGCTTGACCAGTTTCTATGTGCTAATCTGCACTTCATTCCAACATGCTGCATTTATTTCTGTTTTGGTTTTTTTTTGTCCCATACTCCAGCATAGCCATATATAAAGGAAGAAAAACTAAACAACTTTGCACACAACTTACAGAACTAGTCTTCAGACTCAGCACCTGCTTAAACAACCCTTTTATCCTAAACATCACATACATGTCCATGGTCTACAAATGCAATTAACCTATACAGCTTCTAACACGGAGGAGATGAAGTTGATATGTTTCAGCAAGGTGAGGAGAAAGAAAATTATCATATTTGTCAATAAAAAAAACAAAAATTGTTTTACCCTTTTTGGTCACTGCATCCTCTGCTCCCACACTTTCACACAGTAATAGGGAAGAGACAGTTAATTTCAGCCATGTTGCATAAATCTCAAGTTTACAATTAAGAGCCTCAGCAGTTAGAAAACGAGATAAGCCACAAAAATAAATGTAAAACCAGAATGAAGTTAGGTTTATATACCTTAAGAAGCATATCTTATCAAGAACTTAGACTCAAGCTGAGTATATGTGGACAGACTGATGAAGCTTCTAGGAACTTGGAAAAATATTATTGGCAACTGCCAAAATTACTCTCAGGTGGCACTGACTCTTTAGGGACTTCCTGACAGTCAGGTAACACAGGGCCATCTGCACCCTTCTCCCAGCAGACAGGGAATACACAGTCCATCACCATGCCATAGCAGACCAGTGACACTCCAGGTAGCTGCAGTCATACAACTCCTTCAACAGTGGAAAGGCATACCCCACACATTCACATAGGGAGAAACCAATGCCAACTCTCTGAAACAGCTAAACAAGCTCATTGTCTTTAATTTCTCCAGATCATGTCAAAGCAGTCCCTAAACAATGTATTAAGTTTTTGACCAAAACTTTCAGAAATCTCCATCATCCAGTTTCTATGCACCACAGCATTTATTTCACTTTTCTACATAAAGATTCAGTATCCTACTCTAACTGTGCTGCTTTCCGTCAGAATATGGGGATAAATAATTTTTGCCCCTTCACTAGCAGAGATTAATCTTAATAAGCAGATAAAGCAGAGCAGAATGGTTAAACACAAAAACCCACCCCATATATGTATTTTATGCCCCAAACAAGTACAAAGCCCAGGCAATTGTAGTCCTGCAGTGAAAGCTCAAAAAATTCTTAAGCCACAGACATCACCTTTTAATGGCAACCACTCAATGGACACCAAAACAAGTCAGAGGAAAAATTATTAAGAACACTAGCAGCAACATCAACCACCAATAATAAACATCTCAAATTCCTTTATTCCTCCTTGATACCCAACTTTTGTGACCACTATTTCAATAGCTCAGTAGCTCTGTGTCCAAGAATATTTTTGGGATGAAGATTGAGACTTGCAGCAAGAGGGGAGACTTCCAGGGAAGCAAGGGAAGAAGGCACAGTGAAATTCACAGCTGTGAAGCTCAAACTAGGAAAGACTCAGAAAGGATGGGGTTACAGACCACTTCAGACCATTCAGAAAGTAATTTTAGACATCCCTATCTATCACTGAAATTGGAAACATACTACTGACTGCATCTTGCTATGGATGCTAACTCTGAAGCAGGGAGCACAGTGCCTGTGGAATAGCAGGCCACATAACTTTCTCAGTCTCGCCTCAGAAAGTGGCCTGGGAAATCATAAGGAAGAATTAAAACAATCCTCAGAGATAGAAAACAGCCTTGCAAGTGCTGTTTGTCAGTTTCTTGTTTTCTTGCAAGAGAAGGTCGAGGGGTGGTATACACCACTGACCAATGATGGTGATGTGTTAGTGTACTAACCAATAAGAGTTTTACTTTTCTGTACTTTCATGTATCAGTCTATAAAAAGAAGATCTGAGGTAATAAACCTCAAGGGAAAAAGAGAGAAAAAACTCTCCTGTTCAACTCACAAGAGAGTCTGTGTCGTTCTTCTTGCCATTCCCAACAGAGCAACATCTTGGTGCCAGCCAAGCCTCACCTTGTGAGGTGTAGCATGTGCACCTTCTAGAAGACTGAATACCACATGTTCCAACAGCATCCCTGCCTTAGGATCATTCCTGTGTTAGAGATTCACTACAAGGTCACATCAAGAACAACCATCTCCTCTCCTGAAAATTAAAGTGGTCTCCCAGTACCTGCTCTTGCCTAAAATTAAATAAAAATCTAACTGATGCTATGAAACTCAACCCCCAAACTTTAATATTACAATTCACAAGAGTAATTTAAAAATAAATGTGCTTGTTACACTAAACTGTGAAGTTTAAAGCAAGACAGCTATAAAGATGGTAAAGAAAACATGCAGAAGTCAAGAAGAAATACAGGATTTTCTCCATGAAAGCATTCTTTTATCTTTATCTTTGTGAGAAAACAGTACAGCTCCGAGTCACTCATTAAAGTTATACCACCCTTAAACATGTGTTGCAAGCATTACTCATGTACCTCTGTCCTAAAATCTGCCAAGACTGTAACAGCAGCAGAGTCACTATCATTGTTAAAAGGATACATTCTGTCATGGCTACAACATCAAGTTTGCTAACTTCAGGTGAACCAGGGCAACACTTCTTGAACTCTTTCCGCAAGTCAAAAAAGGAGTAGAAGCATTCAGGCAATAAAATATTCTGTAAAAGGAACAAAGTCAGTTAGGGCGAGTTTAACGTACTTTGTGTCTAGATACCCAACTTCCTAACAGTATCTTTAGAATAGGTAGGAAACACAAACAGTCTTTGCTAAAGAGAAACACGCTTAGCCAGGTAAGTACAGTCAAACTTTTTCACTTAAACAGCTTTCTCTTTCTATTGTTTAATAAGAGACATGTGCTTTTGCACTGCCAGAGAAACATTTACCATTATTACTAGAGCTTCAAATCCAATATATATATGTAGGAGAGCAAATGCCTCCTACTGCTGCATTTATCATCAATTCTTGATTGCAATTTTAACTGTATAAAGCCAGAGGGTAGTCAATTCAGTCTGTAGAATTTTAGTTTATAGAAAAGGCTGTTTTCAGAGAATAGTCACACTTCAAAGATTTATTTCCAACAAATAAAAAATCTGACTGTGCAGAAGAGGGTTTGACACAGTGCAGTGGTTGTCAGCTTATGCATGGTTTTAACTGCAGCTTATCCAAAGCCAGAAGCGAGTTATGTAGCCCACTAGAAGTCACTTAAACCCTTTTTGCCCCACCAGTACATCTACCACATGCTTTGAATTGTTTTGGGAGTGGAAAAAAAGACATGGAGAAGTCTTGGGGGCAGCTGTTGAAACCAGTGCAAACCCTTACTCCTTCAGTTAGCTCTCCACCCCAGACAGGATACTGCATATTCCTTTTGGTTGTTTGTTGCCTGCAAGGCCTTTCCAGACTACACATAAAGGCTTTCTGGGATATAACAACTAGTTAGCATGTTGGCATTATAACAGATAACAGCCTATGTTAAAGCACATTTAGGGAGCCCAAAGAAAGCAGTTTAAGCTCTAAAACAAATTCTGCTTTGAGAACATTAGAGCTTATCTTAGCATAGGGACAGGTGTATTAGGCAAACGATACTCTTTAAAGACTTATGAAAATATAGATGGGCTTGCCAACATTTCCTGCTCTAGTTTTAGCATTATTTTCTTCCTTGATGTGAAATGAAATTCCGTACTTCATTTATGTTCTTTTGGAGTGGCTGATGCCAATTCATTCTCTGAATACCAGGAGTTGCTAGACAGCTTCAGAATGGGTATCTTAGAAACAAATATCTTCTCAAGAGCCTACAGATTTCTGCCCATCTGGATTTTAGTGCTGTCACACTCCAATCCCTGTATTAGGATATTCATCAAAAAAACTTCTACAAGTCTCATAAGCATCTGGTTTACTTAATCTACAGGCAGCACAGAGCAAATTTCAAATGAACAATTCTTAACAAAACAGCAACAGAAGATTTTGATGAAATCTTTGATTCCTGTCTGTAACCCTGTGATGATACAGAAAAAGGATCCCTGACATCAGACCAACTTAAATAATTGTAGGATGTGTCCCTTCTTTTATCCACATAATTTAAATGGATGACAAGTTTTACTTTATTAGCCAAGAAGAAAGTCTTTTAAAAACCTGTTTCCACATTTTCTTATGTTATGTCATAGATGACAAGGTACATGTATAAGAACTGTCCCTTCACTATGAATAATGCTCACTGTTTCTCTTCTAAGCCTTTAAAGCTATTACTACTTAAAGCACAAACAAGTATTACAACCAAGCTCATTCAGTATCACTTTTGTAACAGCACAGACTTGCAGCAGTGTCCCTTCAAAGATGGGGCAGAAAATTGAAGGGCACAGAAGTCAGGTACAATGACAGGAGCAAAACAGCTCAGTTACAGAGCAATACACACTCATACCAAACCACAAAATGAGGTGTTATTAATATTGAGGCAGTTATTTCAGAACCAGAGAGACTCACATATTGCTGCAACCCTATCACTAACGAAAAGCAGGCAGGGCTTCATAGCACTGTTAGCGATTTGGCAACTCTGAAGTTATGGAAAACTCCAGACCATGGGACTAATCATAACTCACAGCCTGCCTCAAACTACTGTTCCACTCCTTACAAATACAAACATTGCCCTTGGAATGTCAACTGAATATCCAAAGATTGAAAGTTGCTATAACTAGGCATGACTGTAAAATTTTAAAAAGCAGTTTATGGTTAAGACAGTTAACTATTTAGCAACAATCCCAAATCTCACCTGTTAACCCTGTAGAAGCTACAAGTAGTGTCAATACATTGCTCCTTTCTCAAATGTTTAAGAGTATCTTCCTTCTGATTTAAAAAGGCATCTCAAGACCACATAAGGACAAGGCACTGTATATTTCCATTTTTACTTTACTTCCACACAGACAGGCTCTTTAGCCTAGTACGCATATTACACAGGAGCAATGTTTGTGCTATGGTTGTGTGGAACCCTCATACTAGAGGGAAGTTTATTTGTTTTACAAGAAATCACAAAAAGCACATTAAGAGTCAAATTTAAGCTACATACCTTTTTGGAAGCTTCAGGGTGTAGAACCTGCCTAATGTGCAACTGTCCATCAGTACAGAAACAGAAAGAAGTACCTACACCAATGTTCAGCTCATTGCTCACGGACTGATTAAACTGTTGGCAGGAACAAGAAAAGACATACACGTTACAGAGATCAGAGTGACTCCACTAGGCAGTGTCATCAGCTGGCAACACGTTATTCCTGGGCAGCAGGAACATGGAGCTGGAATTCCTTTTCATATAAGCCTACTCCTTCACTTCTGTAAATTTGTTTCTTACTAGCTAAGCACATGCTAACTTCCATAATAAATCTCTTCACAAGGAAACCATCCATTTTACCCCCCTTCTAATGAGATATGGCTACACAGACAGCCCATATGACAGAAGAAAATCCTTTTCAATACTGGCAAGAGCATTGCAATGAGAAAGCTGGTTGCAGACAGCTGAGGCAGTACTGGAATCACACACACTTCCTTGTTAACCTAGAGCTTCCAGTAGTACCATCACCTTCCCAGGACTGATGAGCACAAGCCTTAATAGGGGACACCTAAAGCTGGCCTCTTCCAACACTGATTAGGGCTCACGCTCAGCTGAGATTCACTCAGGGTCCAGCACTGCAGGAGCACAGGGCAGGGAAATAGTTGACCCTAAACTTCCTCTCTTGGGGTTCAGTGTCTCCCAAGCCAAATAAAGGCAGGCCCACAAAACCCTACACATAAAAGCTTCCTGGCCCACATATGCCTGTGGTGCTCCCGTAGCAGTCTCCACTGCTCTGATAGTGGGGATTAACAGATGATGATACCACCTCTACCCCACAGGGGAGCTCCCAAAGGAGACCAGCACTTAGCAGCCAGTTATGGGATGTCACCTGTCTCAATGCCTGCTCCAGCGGTGGAGCCAGTGCCAGGCTCTCCACATCCACTTGGGTGATCTCCTGGCACTCAGCCGTCAGTTCTGTGCGGTCAGGCCGGACCAGCACGTCATGCAGGTGCCCCAGCTCCAGAGAAAGCAGAGGAGGGGGTGAGTCAGCTCTCCGGGCTGGAGGTCCCTATCTGCAGCACCAGCCCCTACCCTCCACCAGAGCTTGCTCCAGCCTGGGACACCCGTTACCAGCCCAGCACCAAGACCGCCCTGCCCACGTCCAGCATGGCAGGCGCCAAGGGGAGCAGCAGGTCGGGGTGCTCCCCCGTCGGGTGAAAATACCTCCTTACTCCTCAGGTCGACCACTTTCCACAGGAGCTGGAGCAGCTCTCGCTCGTCTGAGCCCAACCTTGCCCCGTTGGTGCCCGCCGTGGTCACGAAGAGAATCACCAGGTAGTCGGGAGACGCCGTCATGGTGCCACCGGGCCAGCAGACAGGATAAAAAGGAGGAAAGGAAGAAGGGGGGAAAGAGAAGAAGCCGGAAACTTTCCTTGCCCCAGGCGCTTCCAAGCAAGACCCAAGCGGCAGAACCCCCTCGCTGCCCAAGGACCTGGCGTGGGAGAGGCGCACAGCTCCCCCGCCTTCCCCACCCCCTTTTCCCCGAGGTGGGTGGTAGCCGCTCCCACATCAACTGCACCCCTGGGAAAGGCGCAATGGCTGCGAGCTTTTCTGTGCGGGGCCGCGGCACCACCTGCCCACCCCCGGCCCACGTGGTGCAGGTAACACACACCTGGCGCCGCCGCCCATTGGCCCCGCCGGGCGGGGACGTGGCAGCGCGGCGGGGGCGGCAGCCGGAGCGCGGGGCCGGGATTGCGGGCGGGACGCCGAGCGCGGGGCCAGGGTTGCGGACGGGTTGCGGGGGCACGGCGGTGGAGGAGCAGCCCCGGGCCCCTGAGGAGCCTTAGCGTGCACCGACGGCGGCCCGGACTCCGCCGGGCTGCGGCTTCCGCCGGCGAGGTGCGGTGCACCGGGATGGTGCAACTCCTCAGCGACGGGGCGGGATCGCCCGGTCCTGCTGGGACATGTCGCAGAGGGCAGCTCTGCCCTGCTCCGGGCAGCTCCGTCCTGGCAGCCAGGAGGGCCAGCCGTGGCCTGGGGGGCACCGCGTTGCCAGCCGGGCAAGGGAAGGGATCGTCCTGCTCTGCTCTGCACTGGGGTGGCCTCACCTCAAGTACTGTCTGATATTTTAGTCACCGCAATACAAAAAAGATAGAAACTTCTTAGAGAATGTCCAAAGGAGTGCCATGTGAATGGTGAAAGACCTTGAGGGGAAACTTTATTAGGAGCAGCTGAGAAGAAAGGAGGAGACTGAGATGAGACCTCATGACTGTCCTCAACATCCTCACAAGGAGCAAGTACAAGGTGTTACCAGTAAATTTACTTAGTATGTCTTTGAGTCCAAGTCTTTAATGAAGACATTGAAAAAAATTGGGCCAAGGATGGAGCCTTGTGGAACCCCACTAGTGACACACGGGTGCCACCCTGATGTCACCCCATTCACTGTAAGTCTTTACACCTGACCTGTGAGCCAGCTGCTCACCCATCATGTCACCTGGTTCTTCAGCTGTGTGCTGAACATTTCCATGAAGGTGCGCCTTGTTTCTTCATCACCATTCCTTATGCTGGTGCAGGTTCACAGCTTGCACCACCTTTTATTAACACATACACATTTGTTTGGCAGGAAGGCAAGAAGTGTGTCTCACCACTGCTGGGGACCCTGTCAGCCACTGACTTGTCCCCATAGGAAGAGGATGCCTGGCATCTTCTTCCTGCCCTACTGTGGTTTGATACAGCCTGGTTCTTCTTGTGGGGACTGCCACCAAATTCCAGCATGATACACGATGGCTGGAGTAATTTTCACTCTCTCTGGTCCTAGATTTCAAAATTAACATTCACTGGTAGCAGAGACTTCAATTTAAGGGTTTAAAATGTCAAATTAATCCTTCCAGTCTTTCACAGCAGTAGCTGAAATTTGCCATGTGAATCTGGTATCAGCAAAAAACTAAGATAATTGTGCCCTATTTGTCAGAGATTTTTAGAGTACCTTGTCACTGTACTGGGAACGGCAAGAAGAACGACACAGACTCTCTCATGAGTTGAACAGGAGAGCTCTATCTCCCTTGAGGTTTATTACCACAGATCTTCTTTTATAGACTGATACATGAAAGTACAGAAAAGTAAAACTCTTATTGGTTAGTACACTAACACATCACCATCATTGGTCAGTGGGGATCACCACCCCTCGACCTTCTCTTGCAAGAAAACAAGGAACTGACAAACAGCACCTGCAAGGCTGTTTTCTATCTCTGAGGATTGTTTTAATTCTTCCTTATGATTTCCCAGGCCACTTTCTGAGGCGAGACTGAGAAAGTTATGTGGCCTGCTATTCCACAGGCACTGTGCTCCCTGCTTCAGAGTTAGCATCCATAATACCTGATTTTCTTTGTGCGTTTCTCTTCCGACTTTTGATGCATTGAGTAAAACATTTGTGAAGTAGAGGTCTGGGGTGTTTGTCCTCAGTAGTGGCTGCAGGTGATCTGTACTCAGCATCTGAGGAGTGAGGTTGGTCCTAACACAAGATGTTTGCTTTGTAAACTCTGCTTAGTCTGGAGCAGAAGGATTCAATGGCATAGGATTTCTTTGTGCAAGTTTCCTTTTCAGGTCTTAGTTTACTGCAACTTCTTAGAAAAACATTATACTTTAGTACAAAAATCCAGAATGTTTCTGAAATAACTTCACAGTGGAGCACACCAGAGAGAGAGTTCTGGCTTGGCTAGCTGCTCGTCTTTCAGTGAAGCTTAATCATCTGTCCTAGGCAGTTTCTTTCTGAGTGCCAGCTTGGCTTTTGAGACGCAGCCCTTATCTTGGTGAGAATGATTTTTGGATGGGCACCTGTTCCTTCACTTGTGATTTATTGTGTTCTGGCTTATGCATTTTTTTCCTCTCTCTTCCACTTTATTGTCTCATCTTATGTCTCTGCCTATCTAGGAGCATGAGACTCCCCAAATTATTGCTACAGCGGCTCCATTATGTATAGTAATCCCTTTCAAAGGTGAAACTATACCCTGGAAGTATTTTTAATTCCCATTATATCTTTTGGGTTACTGGCTAACTCTTGTTTTATTTATTCATTTATTTATGAGGTTGTTTGTCACTAATTACTACTGTAGAGCCATTACCTTTTATTTTTCTCTTTCTTGGCTAATACATTCCCTAAACCACCTGTTTTCCAGTCACAGTTCCCATTCCACCCTTTCTCCTGCCTACTTGCAGCATCTGGTTTGGCAACATGCACCAGTTGGTCAGGTTCCTGTGTTGTTGCCCAGGCTCTTGGCATTTGTGTACTCCCATTCCAGTTACTTGTCCCTGGCCATTCCGTTGTCCTGGGACTGGTTAAGCATAGTCTTTTCACGAAGTGTCACGTTCCAGATGACATCGGTGCTGTTATCTCTAGGAAGGTACTGGCGTGCTTTGGAGCAAAGCGACCTCTCAAGGCTCCTCCCAGCACACAGCCGCTGTACTCATCTCCTCTCTGGCAATCATTTTGTTTCCTCTTGCTGTCTATCTGCCCAGCCCTTTTGCTAATCTCAATGTAACTGCTTTTCTGTCATTTTTGTATTAGTTCTGGTGATTTCCCACCACGTGTCCTTTTGTTTCATTTACTGTAACAAAGCAGTTCTGAAACAACTCACACCACTCTTCTTGCCAAGGAGCTCACAGCCCTCCGCCCCCAACACTTCAAGAGACTCATGTGCCCTCTTACTTATTTCCTCCATTTTCCTGAAGCTTCCTTCTTTCTCCTTCCTTCTTTATTCCTTGATTGCTGTTGCAGGACAACGGATGCTAAACAGGTACATCTGGCACTGCGGAAATGTTGATAGGAATTGTGCTACAGGAACTTGAGGGAAGTAACAAGTTCTTCGCCTGAAAAGAGTTTGTTTTAAGCACGGCAAAACCTGCAAAGGAAATTTTTCAGGCGGGGCTGAAATTAACAAGCAGCGAGCTTGGGAAAGAGAGCGGAGCCAAAGGCTCGGCGCGGACTGCGGGGGCTGGGTCTGCGGACACCGCCCCGCTGCTCACAACCGCGACTGCTGCGCGAGTTTTAGTAGGTGAAAGGTCGGAGCCGACGAGCTCAGAGGTTTTTCCAACCTCTGAATTCATTCTGTGACTCCGTGAGTGCTGAGCTGACGCTGGCTCTGTCTCTCCTCACGGCACTGAGGGCGGCCGGGACCCGCCCCGCGCGTCCCGGAAGCGCTCGCGCGCGCGCCGGAAGCGCATCCCCCGCGGCCCGGCCAAGATGGCGGCGGATGCCGCCACCGAGCTGCTGTTCCTGGACACGTTCAAGCACCAGAGCGCGGAGGTAAAACGGGGTTCTGGTCTGCGTCTCCTCTCACCTCCCTTCTCCTCCTCTCCCTTCTCCTGGGCTACTGCCGGCGCCTCCTTGCTCGCTCCGGGGCCTCCCGGGCGTGCGGAAGCCCCGCTGAGGCGGGCCCTGGCGGCGGTCGGGCAGGAGCAGCACCGAGGCAGGTGCTGTCAAGGGCGGGCTGCCGTCTCCTTTCCGCCTCGCCTGACACAAAACCTTGCTCGAGACGCTGTCCTGGCAGCCCCAGGTGCTGCTGGCAAAGGGCGGAGGGTGGTGGGAAAGGAGTGGAGATTTGGAGGTGTCGGGGAGTGGAGGCGAACGGAGAACAAAGAAGATAAACGTGCTTCGAGAAGGCGATAATGGAAGAAGTCGACTAGAAGGCCATGCCCTGCCGCTTGTGAGATTACTGATGCTCTTGTGTAGCTGATGATGAGGAGGAATATTTGTGTGTTTGTGAGATACTCCGTTACACTTATTTACTTTGCACAATATGGGTATTTCAAGCTTTTTTGGCAGTCGTGTAAATCTTCCACTTTGAGGCTGTTGGGATCATGAGCATCTTTGAAACTGCTGGTCTTGCAGCAGGTTTGTTCGGGGCTGAGCTCGATGTGCTGTTCAGGGAGGAAGAATAGGGGAGGAAAAGTGATTGTGTACTATAACTTGAGAAAGACGTTTCAGAGTCATAGAGTAACTAGACTATGTTCATGGATAGGCATTAGGGAAAGAAAATGGAGTATGTTGAACTCAAATGCAATTGGAAAATTATTCAGGAGTCTTCTGGCTGTCTGGATCAGCTTGGCCCAAATGTATTTTTAATTCCACTATTTAAGACAATGTTAGGTGGGGAATGCTGCCCAGTGCTGTTTCCCTGGGTAGAAACAGTAGCCACTCCTATTCCTCTCCAGGACCCCATATTCTCTTGTTGAACATTTTTCATTGTGTTCTTTTAAAATAATTTTCTGTCACTTTCATTTTTATCAGTCATTGTCCAAACTTGAACCTTATGTATTTTATGTGTTTCTTGAAAGCCTTCTTTATGTTACACCAATTCTTCCACTTTGTGGATTATGAGTGTTGCACTGGAACTTAGAGTTCTTGAAAAGTACTGCTATGTTTTTGAATAATATTACTTACTTGGCTTAGCTGTGCAGTTTAACTGCTGTTGAGCAGTTCTGATGTAGGGTCTTTTTTAATGCTTGGTAGCAAAAGTGGGTTGAATTCACTTGGTGTGTTGGTGATGTTGATGCATGACTTGCAGTGCATAATCCTGTATCATTTAAAGAGGAATTTGTCTTTATTTGGGTGGTGCTGCTGCGGATGAAGCTCCCCAGAGCAGCCCTTCCTCCAGAAATCTGTCTCCTGCATGACTCAGATCTTTTTTAGAGGCACAGATGAGCTCCCTCAGCCCTCACTCCAGTGCAGGCTGCACTCGCCCTGTTCCTCTTTGTGCATCTGGGCTCTCTGTCCTAGCAGGATTCCCTTGGTTCCACCATCCAGCTTCTAACATGTCAGCCCACAGGCCAAGGTGTTGTATTGTGTGTTAAAAAACGTCTGTGTAGATTTTTTTAGAAGACACATGCCCCAAACCGTATCGTAAAAGCTGTTTTTAAAACTCTGTTTTGTCTGTTTCATTGCTTACTAGCTTTCTAAAAATTGTAGTAGTTGCTTTTTGCTGGTTTCATTTGCTTTCTGATTGCGGTGAGAGAGATACATTTTGACTACAGATCAATATTCATTATTTAGTTGTGTTAACAGACAGATCAGTGGTTTGGGTTTTTTTTCCCTATCTATGCTAATTCAGCTTGCTAATTGGAAACATGATTCTGAGCTGTTAAGAAAGTCTTTATATTTTTACAATTGAACATAAAGTTATATGTGTGTACTGTTTTATGAGCATATATATGCTAAAAATGGTTAAATGTAATAGGATCTAATGCAGTGAATTTAGTGAGAGAAGATGTCCAGCATTAATTATTTAGTAGCTGCTACATGGAAAATCACTGTAAGTTTGATAACTTCCTAGTTTGCTCAAACATCTTTTTGGAGGGTGTAAGAGTTCTTTATACTTGCTGTTTCTGTGTGGTAAACAGGAATGATATTTGCTAAAGGTTTTCAGGTGTTGCAAAACTGAAAAAAATAAATATCCTGTGGACTTCTTATACAGATCTAGCAAAACTGACAAAGTATTGTTATAATTTTTAATATTATACTTGAAATATGAAATTTGCTAATGTTTAGAATTAAACCACACATATCTTCTGTCTGGAAAACAACAACCTGTTACTGTTTAAGAGATTATTGCAAATAAAGGTAATAAATTAAGTAATTAAACCAGTAACACTTTCTATGAAAAAATAGTGTTAAAGATATGAAAAGTGCCAAGATTATATTAAAAACGCTATTTTTCTCTGTAACACCATTTATCAGTGTTTAGCCTTTTACAGAATTGAATTTTATTACTGAACTTGCAACATGTTCCTTTAGTAGAGAATACGAGTACATTATTTTTGTTTGCATTTTATGTTTCCTAGACTTTGTTGTTCTTTGTTTTGTAGCAAAGTACCAATATTGATGTGGTCCGTTTTCCATGTGTGGTTTACATAAACGAAGTCCGAGTCATTCCTCCAGGAGTGAGAGCTCATACAAGTTTGCCTGACAACAGAGCTTATGGGTAAGTGAAAGATACCAGGTATCAGATTCAGGAAAACTTTCCTCTTATTTTTTTGTTGAACTTTCGTATCTCAATAGACCTTCCTATGTAAAAATGTAAAACGCATTCATGTGTTTGTGAACTTGTAATTATTTTGGGGCATTACTTAAACAGTATCATTTTGTAGGGTTTTTTCCATTGGTAGTCCTGCATACTCTGATAAGGGACTCATCCAATTTAATTTTACTTTTATTCTGTTCCTAGGGAGACATCGCCCCATTCATTTCAACTGGACTTGTTTTTCAACAATGTTAGCAAACCAAGTGCCCCTGTTTTTGACCGGCTGGGAAGGTAAGTTCTTTCAAGATTAGTGTGTGACTTCATTACTAATATTTTCTTCCTGAAAATTTTTATAGTGCAGAGAATGCACAATAGAAAATCCTGAATCTTCCATGATCTTCGTGTTTGGTTTGGATTTTGCCAGTGATGTTCTTATTCTTTTCCTCTGATCTGTGTGGAAGGACAGAGGTTTATGCTTAAAGTAAGAAAAGTTTCTGTTATTTTCAAGTTTACAGAGCCCATATATATTAATGCAAAGAATTTTGTACAAAGAAGTGGTTTTTCACTATTGTATGTATTTGTTCAGTGTTTTATTGTTGGCTTGTGTGATTAGTACTGCTGTGTTTTATTTCTGTGAACTTGTTTTATATTAATGAAAAATGACTTTGTATCTTTACAGCCTTGAATATGATGAAAACACTTCAATTATTTTTAGGCCAAATGCAAAGGTAATGCAATGTGATTTAAACCTCTTCTTTCCCTGCATATCTGTCATTTAGGTGTAAATATGGTTTCATGTGGTGTGTTAGCACTGTGTAAAATGTTGATTATTTTAAACCTTATCCTAAAACCTGCCTGTAGTTTAGATACTTTTTACTTTAGAGTTTTGTGTTTTTTTGTTTTGTCTTTGGTTTGTTTTTTTGTCAGGTTTTTTTTTTCATTAATAGGCTGAGGAATTTATCTAGTCAATGTATATACTGCAGGGAACTGAATGCTTTTAGACAAAGATTATTTGTGGCAATGATTGATGCGTTTAACATTTTCTCGGTTTTCAAAATGTGGGATAAAGAGGTATTTTAATGTTGGATTTTTCTTTTGGATTTTATGCTGATGCTGATACAGTGATACTAGAATAACTGTTCAGAAGTTGTCTTTAAGGGCTATTTTTTAAATTTTTTTTTTTTTTTTTAAAACCTACAGGTCAACACAGATGGATTGGTTCTCAGAGGGTGGTACAACTGTCTGACTTTGGCAATATATGGCTCAGTTGACAGGGTAATAACTCATGAGAGAGAGTCACCTCCTCCACCACCCCCTCCTCCTCCACCTCCCCAGCAACAGCCTGGATTGAAAAGGAATCCAAAACATGGTGAGTCTTGGGAGAAGACAGAGATTTTTTTTCTTTTACAAGTCAGTGTTACAGTGTCCCATCGGAAGAACAAATCCCCAGTCCTTCCACATTTTAGATTACAGTGGCTTTCTTTTTTCTTTATTATATCCTTTGTTTCATATTTTCTTCTAGATTTATATTGAACGGTTTTAAGGTCTCATCCAGTATTTTTATGAGAGTGGTTTATTTGATATGTTGGTAGTTACTTTGAATGGTCAAAATGCAGTTTAACTTGTGTGAATTCATTATAATGTAGATGATTGGAATATTAAAAAAAGGTTATTAGAATAGTATTAAAATCATAACAAGAAAATTTTACAGTCATAGTTAACTTTGCTTATGTGATGAGTAAAATATATTTCAGAAGAGTGCTTGGCACTGGTTTTAGAGCAGCCATTAATAGAATCTATGGTCAAGTTTTTGCTTCAATTTTGATTTTAGATTTAAAATTAGAACTATTATTCAAAGTATGGCTAAAAGACTGCTAAATTTAAATACTATGTACAGTAAAAAACAATTGTAAACCGTAAAAACCAGTTGAGTAAAATGTAAACTTACTTTTTTTAAGCAATTCAGATATTATTGATAGAGTTACAATATGAGCAGTGTCAAAACCAAAATTGGCAATTACTTATATAAGTTTTAAGTAAGTTTTACATAAAATAATGAGTAGTGTTAATAAGCTTGTTTATTAATGTATTTCTTGTTTACATCAAAAATTACTTCATCAAAAGTGACTTTAGAAACTTGCCTCATGTAGTGCAGAATATAGATAAAAGCTGGGCAATGGTGTTCCCCAGTGAAAAGTTGCACTGAAACCCCCAAATTTTCTGCTTTTATTCCTGTGGTTTCATAAAATGAAAGTTTTTATTTTTCAAATAAATACAGTTGATGGAGAGAAAGAAGACCAGTTCAATGGCAGTCCTCCAAGACCACAACCCAGGGGACCAAGGACACCTCCAGGCCCTCCTCCTCCTGATGATGATGAGGATGAACCTATGCCAGTGTCAGGTAGAATGAGAAGAGACTGTATTTTATTTGCTGCACATCACTGCTTAGAGGAGGCAGAATTCTGTGTTCCTGCCCAGTGTGAAATTTCTTGTCTGCAGTTACTTCTGCTGGACAGATTCAGTTTTAGGAAATGGATTTGGGAAAAAAAAAAGTTTGGGGTTTGTTCATTTACATAATTTTTAAAGATAGTAGATTGAGAATATTGGTTGTTAACCAATACACTGTTGAACATGCTGCTCATGTTTTATGTAAGTTTTCTGTTTGCTCTGGTATCCATTGTCCTTTTCCATTATTCTGCAGCATCTGCCAAGTTACCCAGTCTCTGTATTGGTTAGAAGTGCCAAGAACTCTACATATTCTTAGTCTTGCTGAACTATGTGATTGTTTTCCATCAAATCACGTGAAGATTTGCAAAATGCTATTTTTTGCATCTCTATTATATGTGATGTAGACATCTAAAGCATATATACTACCATTAAAGACAATACAAATATTTCTATAAATACATAAGCAAAAAAAAAAGGAGAGCTGAGGAGAATCTCCTTTACTGGGTGCAGGGGGATACATGGTGACAAAGGATGTGGAAAAGGCTGAGGTAGTTAATGACTTCTTTGCCTCAGTCTTTAAAACGATCATCAGTTACTTTCCAGGTACTCTGGGCTGGAAGACAGACATCGGGCAGAATGAACCCTCTGTAATCAAGGAGGGAATGCTCATCCTGGTATATGGGGCCAGATGGGATCCACTCATAGGGCCAGTCCTGTTTAATATCTTTGGATTTCAGAAAAATGCTCTTATTTCTGAAACTTTGTATTTGTTTTTAGTGGTTGGGGAAAAAGAAGATGATGTGGACCATAGGGAGGATTACTTTGAGCCGATTTCTCCTGATCGAACATCCATTCATCAAGAAAGCCAGTATTCTGATGATGGAGAAGTAGAGGAAGATCAACCAGAAGAAGGGGAAGATGATGATGATGTGGATGTTGAGGAGGATGAGGATGAGGACGATGACGATGATGATGATGATGATGGTCGTACAGTAGAGAGCATTGCCGATGAGGAGGAAGAAGAGGAGGAAGAAGATGATGAAGATGAAGAAGAGGGTGAAGAGGAGGAAGAAGGTGATGGTAAGTCGTAAAGAGTTTAGAAAAAAAATTGAGGTTTATGAAATTTTGATGGCAGCTCCTTCATGAAGAGTATGTGCAAAGGGAACTGAATATTTTCCCCCTGGTTATTGCATCGTTCTTATTTGTGGCTGTGACATCTCTCAAGAACAATATTTTCCTGTGGAATATTTATTCCTTTATAGCTAAATTTTCTATAAATAGAGAAAAATAGATACAGTTTTATAGGTGAGAATGAACATTCAATCTTGTGTTTTATGTAAAAATGTAGGAAAGTGGTGGAAGATGAAGTAAAAACCAAATGAAGTTGTTCATGTAATAAAGTTAGTTGTCATCTTGTATTACTTAAAGATCACACCCGTGTCTTTGCAAAAATTTCAGGCTATAAGTTATATGATAGATGCAATCATTGGAAGAAAATTGGACAGTGTACTTGTAGTAATGTGTACTCTAGTTAAACTTTCTGCTTTATATATTCTTTTAAATGACTCCATTATTACATAAAAAAAACCAGTTGGATGTGACTTTCTACTTGTGTCTTGAAAGAGAAGGCTTTTTGTATGTGTCAGTGTGTGATTGTTCTCTAGCTAGTAATATTTGTGTAAAATGAGTCACTACTTTGTATTAGGATGATATTTTCTGCAGTTATGAACTGGTTTACTCATAACTGATTTGGTAACTTAATCTTTCTGTTTATAGGAGATGATGGCTATGAGCAGATTTCAAGTGATGAAGATGTAATTGCTGATCTGGAACGTGAAACATTTAAGTATCCAAGCTTTGATATTGAATATACTCCTGAGGATCTGGCATCTGTGCCTCCTGTGACATATGAACCTTTTGAAAAGGAGCTTGGACCTCTTTTACACTTCAGCTGCCCTTACAAGACTGTATTTGAAAATGAAGTTGCTAAAATTAAGGACCAAGATCAAGAAAAAGAAGGTTCAGGGGCAGTGGAAGGCTCATTTAAATTAACTGAACTGTTGGAATTATATCAGGAGGAAAGGGGTGCAAAGTGGGTCACTGCATTAGAAGAAATTCCAAGTTTAATAGTAAAAGAGTTGAGCTACCTGCTGGTGAAAGACACAAAGCAAGACTATATTACCCAGCTAGTAGACTGGACCCTGCAAGCTTTAAACCTTCAGGTGGCTCTCAAACAGCCCATTGCTTTGAACGTTCGGCAGCTGAAAGCTGGGACAAAGTTGGTATCTTCTTTAGCAGAATGTGGGACTCAAGGAATAACAGCACTCTTGCAGGCAGGAGTTATTAATGTGTTGTTTGAACTGTTGTTTGCAGATCATGTATCATCCTCCCTTAAACTTAATGCTTTTAAAGCTTTGGATAGTGTCATTAGTATGACTGAGGGAATGGAAATGTTTCTGAGAGGTGGCACAGATGCACATGAAAAAAGTGGTTATCAGAAACTCCTGGAACTCATACTGTTGGATCAGACTGTGCGAGTTGTTACAGCTGGTTCTGCAATTCTCCAGAAATGTCACTTCTATGAGATTCTGTCAGACATTAAAAAGGTGGTAGATCAGTTAGCAGAGAACACTCCTCCTCTTCCTAATCACACAGAGCCAGAGCAGGACCAGGACTTGTCAGGACTTGAAAGAACCAACCAAGAATATGAAAATGATGTGGAAGCTCCTATGGACATGGATCATCTTTTGGAATCTTCTAATATAAGCGAAGGAGACATGGAAAAACTTGTTAGTCTTCTTGAAGAGATCTTCCATTTGATGGAAACTGCTCCTCATACAATGATTCAGCCACCTGTGAAATCTTTCCCAACCATGGCACGCATTACAGGCCCTCCAGAAAGGGATGATCCTTACCCTGTCCTGTTTAGGTATGGTAGTTGCAAATTCAGTTTCTAGAGTCTATTTCCTCCAGTTGATAGAGGTATATTTCAAGGGTGACTTTTTTGAATATCACTTTGCTAGGTATTTCACTTAATTCTTTATTGGAAGATTCTAGATTGTTCATATAAGGTCTGAGAGAGTTTGGTAAGTTTATGTACCTGTTATTTTCTTGGCTTTCAATCGACCTAGAATGCACTTAGCCAGAAGTTAACATCTCCTTATTACTGGTAATGTGCTTGTCCTTCAGTTGCATTTGTAGATGCTGACAGGTTATGCTAGGTGCTGTCCTGTTTTAAAATGGTTATGGTTGTAAATCTAGACTATTTCGTTTGACATCTTGGAACATGTCTTTGTGTATGGATAAAATAGATCTGTAATTCTTCAGTCTGCATGTGGCAAGATGCAAACCAGCCTCAGATTCATGTAAAGGTCATGCAGTTTATCACTGTAGCTCACTTTCACAGCACAGGCAGAGCAGCTGAGACTTTCCTGCCTTCAGCCAGTTAAAACGTCCCATGGGTTCTTACTCTCTTAGCAAGTTTCTGTCTAGGAAGTGTTTCTCTAAATGCTGACTGATTAGCAGTGGTGTATCTCATGGCTGAATATAAACATCTACATGCAAAGAGTATTCAAAAATTGCCTGCTAGATGTGCTATAATGATTGATTTCCTAGCACATTTTAAACATTGAATCTGGCATTGATGGTTTTTCAGATGCAGCCAATTTAATAAAATACAGTGTCCTGTTCTGTGTGTAGATATGGTTAAGGGTTTTCTTTTTGGGGGGGTGGTTTTTAATGGAGATCAGAATTTTAGGACATTTTTCTTGTAAATAGCATAGCAGTTACATTTTGCAAGGCTTAAATTTTGTAGTACTTCATAATTAGTTATTATTTCTTGTAGTCCACAGAGCAGTAAGTACTGAAGTTAGGAGATACGTAGTTTTATATAATGTTATTGTGCAGTGTTGACAAATATTTGTAGCATTGCTGATTGTTTTCCTGGTTTTGGATTTATTTTTTTTTTTTTCAGATATCTTCATAGTCACCATTTCTTGGAATGCATTACTCTGCTACTGTCTCTTCCAGTGACAGGTGCACATCCAGGTGTGCTTCAGGCTATCCGAGATATATTGCGTTTCCTGGCACAGTCACAGAAGGGTCTTCTTTTCTTTATTTCTGAGCACGAAGCAACAAACTTGTTGGTTAGAGCACTTTGTCAGTTTTCTGATCCAGAACAAGAGGAAGGTCTGCAGTCAGACGGTGCCAACGAGGACACTTTTGCCCTGTGGCTCCTCCATTCAACACAGACATTACAGTGCATTTCAGAATTGTTCTGCCACTTCCAGCGGTGCACAGCCAGCGAGGAGACTGACCACTCAGATCTGCTGGGAACACTTCACAACCTTTACTTGATCACCTTTAACCCTGTGGGAAGATCTGCTGTGGCTCATGTATTCAGTCTGGAAAAAAATCTCCAAAGTCTTATTACTTTAATGGAGTACTATTCCAAAGAAGCTTTAGGGTAATGTATGCATTTATTTATTTCCTTTAGTTTTTTTCATTTTAAAAGTATCTATCTCTTATTCAGTAAATCTAAAATATTTTTCTTTTAAATCCTGATGTTTTTATTTAAAACCAAGAGAACTTTTAAGTAGAAGCATGTAATACAAAATCAGGCCTGTCTTTTGTAGTCAGGTACTTAATACCCCAAATCTGTGTAGGTCATCAACAAAGTTCTTGTAATATATGTAGGGCAAACTTTTGGTTATGTGGCAAGAAATCAGTAAGTAGGCAGTTTTCATTCAAGCATAAAATGTTGCCTGTGAAACAAGCAAAAGGTTTGACTGGGTACAGAGAGAGTACTGCACACTACTCTGGGGTGGGAATCTCTCAATTCTTCAAGTTCTTGGAGATGTTAAATACTGTCATTGTTTTTTCTGGACAGGCAGTTGTACTACTTTAGGTAGCAGTGATTTTAAAATGATTTGTGAAACAGATGAATTTACATAGAAATATTTGCATACCACTTGACTGGATCTCATAGTTTGTTGATGCTGAAGCAAATATGAATGTGTATAATGTGTATAATGCAGCAGAGTGTGTTCAAAAAGCATAGGAGGAAAATGGGTTTCTTTCATTGATAATTATATGGGGCAATCCTTGGTGAATGTAAAAGTTCTCTAGGTAGATTTTTAGGGGTGAGATAATGAAAATCTAACAGATACCCAGTTGTATTAGCTGAGATCTAAAGAAAATCCTTGTTGTTTCAGAGATTCAAAGTCTAAGAAGTCAGTTGCTTATAACTATGCCTGCATCCTTGTTTTGCTGGTGGTGCAATCTTCCAGTGATGTCCAAATGCTGGAACAGCATTCAGCACCTTTGCTGAAGCTTTGTAAAGCAGATGAAAATAACACCAAGTTGCAAGGTACAGTATGTGTAATTATCAACTGAATTGTTTGAATGTATAGAAGAAATCTTTTTTTATGTGAATAGTCGGTGCTTCATAGTTGTCTGGCTTGGATAATGAAATTACTTTTCCAATTGGATCTGATTAGTTGAGTCACTGAGATAATATGCAATTTTTTTCTGTTAATGAGACTTAAATAGGAAATTATTTATAGTTAAATTATTTTTCAAGTAAAATAGCTACCGTGAATTTTGGATAATTACAGGAAGTTTGAAACTGTGTTGATAACAGAAGAGCAAATTTCTGTAAAGGTGGACTAACTTGTCAGAGCTGAATCTTGCTTTTGTTTGCTATTGCAATTGTTCTGGTTTAGCCCCCACTGGACATTAAACACTACACCACTGTTACTCACTCTGCCATCCACCCCTCAGTGAGATGAGGAGGAGAATCAGGGAAAAACAAGTGAAGCTCGTGGATTGAGATAAGAAAATAAATAATTGAGAAAAAGTAACATATAATAATACCTAATGCTAATGATAACAACAATAATAATTGTAATAAAAAGGAGAGAAGAGATAAAACCCCAGAAAACAAGTGATGCATTGTGCAGTTGCCCACCTGCTGATCAATGCCCAGCCCCTCCCCAAGAAGTGATCAGCCCTTTCCAGGCAACTCTCCCAGTTTTCATACTGAACATGACATCTTATGGTATGGAATATCCCTTTGGACAGTTTGGGTCTGCTCTCCTGGCTGTGCTCCCTCCCAGCTTCTTCTGCAGCTCCTCATTCACAGAGCATGAGACTGGAAAGTCCTTGACTTAGGGTAAAGCACTGCTTAGCAACAACCAAAATATCACTGTGTTATCAACATTGTTCTCATGCTAAATCCAAACCACAGCACTGTACCAGCTACTAGGAGGGAAATAAGCTCTATTTATCCCAGCTGGAACCAGGACAGTGATTTACTCTGACAGGATCTTTACTAATAAATAATCCTGGGACTGCTTTAAGGCATCTAGGCCAGTTGGCATGGAATAGTCCATGTTACCCTGTTACTACATCTTTTGATGTCCAAACTGTGTCTTGGTATGTTCCCAGCTCGTGTTGAGTTACAGATCAGGCCTGGGACACTCAGAAAAACCCTGCTGGGGACTATTCTGACACCTGAACATTGAAACTCTCATGTCCAAAGTTGTGCTCTGCACTGATTAATCATTTCATGTAGACATGCCAATAATTTCTTCCATAACTTAAATGCAGTGAAAGAAGACAGAATTCTTCAAAGTTTTTGTTTCAAAATGTTATGTCATGTTATTGTTATGCTCTTATTTTTACTCCTTACTTGATCATCAGACCGCTTCATGAGAAGCAGGGCTAGTTTATTAAATCATGAAATCAGTCTGAGTCATCAGTTCATATCCACTTGATCTTCATGTTCTTATAAATATTTTCAGGAACAACAGCTTTAAATCTTTAAATCTCTTATCCCAGGAACCAGGGACTTTCAGGTTATTCTAGACTAGGAGGGATTGATAATCTGTAAGGACTTCTAGCATGAGTAGAGTGCAGGGCAGAGATTGGCTCTGTTTAGGAACTTAATAAAAGTTTTGTACTCAGTTTGTAATAACCTATTCTGTACATTAAGGGGAATGTGTTTATGTTCTTTACTTTAGCTGACAGTGCCCCTTAGTGTCTTTTGTAAAAAATGTTTAATTACAGATAATGCAGATAAATGAGATGAAAATTAATTGTCTTCCGATTGACTTGAGCCAAATATTGTGAGTGTGCATAACACATTGTTGTCCTGAAGTTTCATTTTTGTTGGTGCTTTTTAGCTGGGTACAGCTGCACTATGCGCTCCACAAATTTCACACTTGGCTTTAGTACCTATTTTGTAAATTAAGGACATTTTGATTGACAAAGGTTTTATGATCATAGATTCACTGACTTAAGGTTTGTTTTTTTTTCCCAGAGCTCAGCAAGTGGCTTGAACCTTTGAAAAATCTTAGATTTGAAATAAATTGTATTCCAAATCTTATTGAATATATCAAGCAGGTCAGTAAAATATAGGTAGATGCTATCTTTTATTTATGTTCAAAAGCTCAGACCTTTTGTAGTCTGATGTTTTGTCTTAGATATGTACTAATATATGATATTTAAAAATAGATACTGTTATCCAAAATATATGCTTCTGTTAAAGCTGTTGAGCTAGGCTGGGTCTTGTGTTGTTATATTTATTGAAACAAAATCTAAAGTAAATATATGATGCAAAGATCTAGTTATTTAAATCTCTTATCTTCTTGTAAATCACAATGCAAATGTTAATGCTCTTTTTTTTTTTGTTTCTGCCTTATTTGACTGCTAACCAAAAGGTGAAATAGCTGAACTTAAATTTTGTGACGTACTTACAGAAATACAGAATTTGGATACTAAGCAAGCAATATACTCATTAAAGCCTTCCTTGTAATACAGACTCATTCCTTTTTTCTTTTTCTTTTCCTCTAAAAGAATATTGACAGTTTGATGACCCCAGATGGAGTTGGTCTTCCCACTGCACTTCGTGTTCTTTGTCATATTGCATGCCCACCACCTCTGGTAGAAGGTATGGCTGATGTATTTGTACATCAGGTTGAAGTACAAATCTTAGTTTTCTCAGTCTTCTACTTAAACCTGGCTAAAGTGTAAGTGTGATTGCCCAGGAGAAATTAGAAATACAGAAATGTTACTTCTTTTCTGTACAGGCCAACAGAAGGACCTTAAATGGAATCTTGCAGTTATTCAGCTCTTCTCTTCTGAGGGAATGGACACTTTCATCCGGGTGTTACAGAAGCTGAACAGCATCCTTATTCAGCCTTGGCGACTCCACGTCAACATGGGCACCACGCTGCACAGAGTTACTACCATTTCCATGGCCCGCTGTACACTCACTCTCCTTAAGACAATGCTAACAGAACTGCTGCGGGGTGGATCCTTTGAATTCAAGGACATGCGTGTTCCTGCAGCACTCGTTTCCTTACACATGCTCCTCTGCTCTATTCCTCTCTCAGGCCGCTTAGATAGCGATGAACAAAAAATCCAGAATGACATTGTTGACATCTTACTGACTTTTACACAAGGTGTTAATGAAAAACTTACCATTTCTGAGGAAACTTTGGCGAACAATACTTGGTCTTTAATGCTGAAGGAGGTTCTCTCATCAATTTTGAGAATTCCTGAAGGCTTTTTCTCTGGACTTATATTGCTTTCCGAATTGTTGCCTCTTCCACTGCCCATGCAGACTACTCAGGTATAACTTGGATGTATTTAAAGAATTTTTACTATTTATATATAACCCTTTGACCATTTTTGTAGTGGTGGAAAAAACCAGATACATGTATGATGATGCAGGATGAATTAAAGTTGTTGTAAAACATTTGTGCTCATACAGATTCTTTATAGATAAGTCTTTTTCAGCAGAAACAAAATTGGTGTTATTTGGAGCATTTTTCTTAAGTTAGCATTCATATGTTGTTCTTTTGTGCCTTGTGAGATTATCTAGACTCCTGTTCTGTTACTTAAATGACTGATTCTGAAGCTTTTTATTTAACTCTGAATGCTGGTATATTAAGGTTGTTTTTTCTTTTGTCGTGGATCTAGAATTTGTGATCTTTAATAAGTAAGCATAAAAGATGTGTGATAATCCATGCTTCTGAAGGAATACCTAATTTGCTGGCTCATGCCCTGTCATTTGGTGACAATGAAAATGGCATTCCCTATTTTTAATGAGGGCAGTACTTGTACTTCATCTTTGTTTATACATTGTGATAGAATTCAGGTCTTACCATAAAAATTGACAGGAAAAACCCTCCTGCCCTTTGGTTCCTGCAGGTAATTGAAGCCCATGATATTGCAGTGGCACTCAACACCAGGAAGCTGTGGAGTATGCACCTCCACGTGCAGGCCAAGCTGATACAAGAGATCGTTCGATCTTTCTCCGGTTCGTCTTGCCAGCCCATTCAGCATATGTTGAGGCGGATTTGTGTTCAGCTGTGTGACTTGGCTTCACCTACTGCTCTTCTCATCATGAGGACAGTATTGGATCTAATTGTAGAGGACCTCCAAAGGTATTTTTGTTTATCTTGCTAAGATTCCATTAATGAACTGTTAAATTCACCTTGCTTCTGGGCAGTAGATTTAGCAGGACGAAAATAATTTTGGAAATCTTATTCATCATGGGATCAATGAATTCTTATTCCAATGCTATATGCTGTGTCCTGATAATGCTTAATGTTGCCAGAGAACCAGCTCATACCTCTAAGTTTTGATGTAGACAGTTTCATGTTGCATTTTTATGGTAAGTGTTTTAGGAAGATTTTCTTGAGGCTGTCCTTGCAAAGCCTCATCTCACCTGAAAGTGCTTTTAAGGACCTGTATGACATAAATAAGAAGAGTAGGCCAGTAAAGGTTGCTGTACTGGGATTACATATGTGTGTAGTTGTTTGTAAACTGGAGGAAGTTTAATGATACAGGTTCAAAGGGTTTTGAAACTATGAGTACTTTTTCTTTAAAGCATAATTGTACACTTAGATACTGTTTATGTAACAGCATATTTATCTTACACAATTAGATACAATACAGTATGTTAAATACATAGTAGATTAATTAATGATGTGACCAGAAGTTCTTTAGTGAAAGCTGAGCAGTTTTCAAAAAGTAAATGGAACTGTAAATTTAAGTATGCAAACTAGGTGATTTTTTTTCTAAAATGCAGATTTATATTTTTATTCCTGTGATGGTTGTTTTTATAGTTTCTTAGATCACTTTAAAACAGCTTTTTAACAGTGCACTGATACTCTTTCAGCAACACAGAAGATAAAGAGAAGCAGTACACTGGACAGACCACTCGACTGCTTGCTTTACTGGATGCCCTGGCTTCACATAAAGCATGTAAATTGGCTATTTTGCATCTTATCAGTGGAACTACTAAAGGAGATGAAAAATATGCAGAGGTTTTCCAGGAGCTCTTGGCTTTGATGCGATCAGCTGGGGACAATGTCACTCATCAACAGTGTGCTGAATATATAACTTCCCTTTTGCAGTCCCTCTGTGATCAGGTATTTCCTATATTTAATGCATTTTATATATATATATATATATATATATATATATAATATTGCCTAATGTATGTTGATTGTTGTAGGAGGCAAATTAAATGAGGTTGTTTCTTAAGTACCCCTTTTTTTTCAACATTTTTTACCTCATTTACATCATTTACAAGTAGCATGGTTTACTACTTTGGCAGACGTGCTGCCTTCTTGTTCTTGAATGTAAATACTTTGCACTTTGTGACATGTCTTCTGCATTGTGTGCACTGTTCTGGTAGCTCATAGAGACCAGAAACTGAATGGCACAAAGATTTCCTGTCCCATCAGCTGACAGAGGGATGCCATTTCTCCATGTGGGCCACTGACAAAACTTGTCACTGTTCACTTCCTACCTAGTTAAATAAATATGTATCTCTAAGTAGACTAACTGATACCTCTTGAAAATATATTCCAAATGTATGTATGCTGTGCTGGTACTGTAAAACTCCTCCATTAAAAAAAATCAGAAGTTACTAGAGCAAGGTAAGAAATGTTAGTTGAAAATTGATTCATAGACTGGCCTTGTAGTTTCTCAGTAATGTGTGCACAGATTTGCATGTCATTATTTGTCTTACTAGTGCATATATTCATTTGATCTAGTGCTTACCCAGTTACACAAAAGACATTTGGTTGTTGTTGGTCAGTAGAGGTAATCATCCATATGCATATAAACACGATCTCTCCATACAAACTTGTTGGGAAAATTAATCTTGTTTTATTTTATGTAAAATATGCAAGTGACAGAAAGTCCTAAACTTCTTTGGTAGTGTCTGCAGCCACTTAATTTTCACAGAACCATGGAATCAAAGACTACTGCAAATTGGAAGGGACCCATAAGGATCGTCAAGTCCAACTCCCTGCCCTTCACAGGAATACCTAAAACTAAACCATGACTAATAGTGTCATCTAGATGCTCTCCAAACTCTGACAGGCTTGATGCCTAATCACTTCCCTGAGGACCCTGTTCCAGTGACCAATCTATCAGTGAAAAACCTTTTCCTAATGTCCAACCTGAATGTCCCTTGATGCAGCTTCATTCCATTTCCTTGTGTCATGTCGCTGGTCACTAGAGGGAGGAGAGCACCTGCCCCTCTGCTGCTCCCCTTAAGGCACTTGTAGATTGCTGTGAGGTCACCCCTCAGCCTTCTCTTCTCCAGGCTGAACCAGCCAAGGAACTTCAGCCTCTTTGGCCAGTGTTTTGATATTGAGAGACACATTGGCTGTATCTAGGTAGGAAACTGTGTATGTTACCCAGTGACTATTTGGCTTTAATTTCAGCTCTGCTGCAATATTTCAGAATTTGAAGCTTTCATGTTTTAGAAATAAATAATGGTCTGTAACACTTAACAGAACTGAACAAAAAGAATACTCTAGATTAGTATTTTGCTGGTCAGTAATAACTGAAATACTGGAATAAAATTATGATAGTGAAAGAGCCCAGCGCTTCTGACTTCATGTAAGATTTATATTTACTGCAGGCATACAGAATGCATTTTTACTATATGTATAATGATCATTCTTTTAGGATATTGCACTTATTTTACCAAGTTCAACAGAAGGCTCTGTGTCTGAATTAGAGCAGCTTTCCAACTCCTTACCAAGCAAAGAGCTGATGCCCTTAATTTGTGACTGTCTGATGGAAACATTAACAAATTCTGAGAGCAGTTACAGTTGTCTGCTGACATGCATCCGAACAATGATGTTCCTTACAGAGCATGATTATGGCTTCTACCACTTGAAGAGGTATGGTTTTTTTATGATATCACTGACAGCTGAAAATAGTGAAATTTTAATTGTAATTAAATTTTAATTTTCTACTAAGCATGTTTTAAAACAATTGTAAAATTCTTTAAAAACATGCTTAGTAGAAAATGTTGAGGATAAGGCAAAACTAAAACTTTTGTGTAAAAACAAAACTAAACTTTTGTTTCTCTTTGGGGCTTCAGTGTTTTATTCAGTATTTTGGTCTTTCTTCACCTTCTGAATAACTTTTGCAGTATGCATACAGAAGCACTTTAGTTTCAAGAAAGAGACAAAACATTGAAAACGGGTTTGTACACTCTGTTTCCCCACTCCAAGGTGGGAGGATTAGAATGAGTTATAGTGCTCTTGTTCTTTCTCTTTTGAGACACTCAAAGAGCTCTCATCTGGAACATTGGAGAACTGTTTCTAATTCCTCTATTTTTAGGGGATTCAGTTTACACTTCCCTGAGTGTTTCGACCTCCCGGCAATTCCGGCTTTAGAAAAGAGTTTTTTTTTTTTACAAACTATTTTTGTTAACTCCACTCACTGTGAACAAAATATATACATGTATTGGACAATATTGTGTTGTTTTGACTTGATTCTTTGTCCTATATTTGGCCTTGTTTTGTTCGCTGAAGTTGAAGTGCAGAGGCAAAAAAGTGATATTTGCAGAGAGAAAAAGGAGCAGTATCAATACAAGGTTGTTCAAAACACTTCAAAGTCATGCTGTTGGATGCAAGAAGCCCTACAATCACCAGTGAAAAATGAGCAACTTACAGATGCTGTTCTTTCTGTGATCCCATGTGTCCAGCTGTCAGCTTCAGTGCACAGCCTTGCTATTTCAGTTTGTGTAGCCTTTACAGTTTGTTTTCTCCAGTTGGACATCATGGGATGGAGTGAAATTGTAGCTGCAAGCATGACCCTGCTTCATACATAAGGTCCTTGTGCAAACACATATTTCTGTACTTCAGTCTCTTTTCTGCCAAAGATGAAATTGTAATTTCTTGAATGTTTTGGAGGTAGTATATATAGCTGTATATGTGCAGTCTGAAATATCTGCAGACAGTGCTGGTGAAAACAGGAGTCTAGTACAGAGAAAATAATGAAGCTCTGGCTTTGTAATCATGGCTGAACTTGATAATTGTAAAATTTGCCAAGTTTATTTTGCATATATGTCATTTTCTCATAATCAGTTATGGTGGAACAGTCACAATGTGTGTACTAATAAATTATTTCTCTTTTTATTTTTAAAATAGCTCTCTAAGAAAACACAACAATGCTCTATACACTGTATTAAAGAGAGTAATAACTAGTTTCAGCAAAGACACAGGTGAACTGGCTTCTTCATTTTTGGATTTTATGCGACAGATTCTAAACTCTGATACGCTGGTAAGTGAATATGTATTGAATGCTTAAACTCAGCTGCATTTCTCTGAAATCTGCAGTGTGTGGCTTGTTCAGGAACAATTATTTCAGAAAGCAGTTGGTTCTGCAGATTGCTGGGTAAGGCTTTTCCATCAGTAGTGTGTTAGTGCTGTCTTTAGTTTTTAATGAAATCTGTGAAAGCTAGGCAGGATGTATGGTCAGTAAGAGGGTTTTTCAGTAGGAAGAAAGGCATATTGGTTCATACTGATTTCCTAAGTGAATAGTATGGCGTGGTGTCCCAGTTTTAGCTTGACAGTATACTGTTAGAAAGCTGCTGTATTGATGTGTACTGTTTTTACATCAAGAGATAACTAATTTTGCTAGAGTTGCTCTCATGTGTGCTTGAATTCAAAGGGGTTGGGAGTCCAGAAATACTGAACATTTATGAGTACTTATCCCCCAACTTATTCCCTGTTAAATATTTCAGGGATGTTGTGGAGATGATGGAAGCCTTATGGAAACAGATGGATCCCATTCAGGCAGAACACTGGGTCTTACCACTGCAGAGTTAAAACATCTACTGCAGAACAAAGAAGAGACCCCAGAAAACCTGCTTCTTGATCTGGAGAAACATGTTATGGTAAAAGAATTCAAATAATCACGTTGATGTTGCAGTTTTCTATTAGCACATCCTGAGAGCCCAGGCATTTAAAGCTGTCACGGAAGGCAGCACATGCCTACAAGCAGAGGGTGTAGGGTAGTGGTGAAGCAGATTATTAATGTAATAAACAACAGGAAGAACAACCCCATCTTAGCAGTGGCTTAATGTTACTGATGACTGGTAACAAGTGGAATTAATTCTGGGGGCTGGATATTGTTGGATGTTTTCATCAGAGGCCTGAACAGTGGATACATTTTCAGTGAATCTGTGGATGCCAGTAGGAGGGAGAGTGACTAATCTGACACATAGCAAAGCCTCAATCCAGAGAGACGTCAATAAATGCTTTAGGATTGATTTAGCAGAAAGTTTCTGTAGTTCATTAGGAAAAATGCAAAGGTCTGTAGTGAAAGCAGGATAATCCCATGCCTTGTTGCAGGCTGGGCTGAAAAGGGCCAGGTGGTTATGTTGGTTGATAGGTTAAATGTGGGCTGACAGTGCACGGTCACTAGAAACAGGTGAGGGTGTGTTCTGATCCATCCTGGAAGGAGCATGGTCAGCACATCCAGGGGCCTTGTCTCCCTCCACGGGATGCTGCTGAGCTCTCACGTCGGGTGTTGTGTTCACCTTTGACCAGCTTTGCCCTCTTACCAGTTCTAGAGACACCTGGGGAAGCTGAAGAGGGTTCTACCGAGGTGGTCAGGCACCTACAGCACGTGTGCTAGAGAGAGAGGAGGAAGAAGCTGGGCTTGTTCAGCCCTCTGGTGTAGAGGGCTCAGGAGCTATTTCAGAGTTTGCCACAGCTGTTTGTGGAGATAGTAACAAAGATGGTGGAATCAAACTTCTTTTGATAATTCCAGATGATAAAGGGTAATGCCCCAAATTGTGGCTTCAGAGGTTCAGGTTGACGTTAGTGGGGGGGGGGGGTGGTGGGAAAAATCACTGAGAGAAAAGTGAAGAACTGAACAGGTCAGTTGGGCTGTGGGCTCTCTGTCACTGGAACTTTTTTTAGACATGACTGGATGAAGTAATGGCTGACCTGATCTGCCTTTGTTTGATAGCTGCTTCAAGCAGTGATGGTGGGGACTGGACTAGAGGCCATGCAGAATTCAGTGCATCCAACTTTTCTATGATTAATTATATTATTATTAATATTATTTGCAATTATAATATAATTGCGAACTTAACTCTGATATTCAAATCTGATTTTGTGTAACTGATGGCAGCCATGCAGTAGATGACTAATGTAAGAGAGCCCATGAAACAGCTTCTCCACAGCCTGTTGATCACACTTCATTTCACTTTGACTTAATTTTCACACTTTCAAGTGCTATATTCCCTCCTGTCCCTTCTCTGGCTGCCTACATCTATTAGTTAAGGGATGAAAAGCCACAGTTGTTCTGAATAAGGAATGGCAGACACAGGACATTGGAATGCTTTAACAGAGAGCTCCTTAAATAAAACCTGGGGCAGTGTCTTCCTTGGGATGTTACAAAGGCTACTGCATCAGCTGGGAATGAAACTTAGAACGTGCATGTGGTGACATGGTTTGTTTAATGCCACACTGAGGAGCCTTCTGCTGTTGTTTGTGTACTCAGGTGTTTTAGCTTCACTATTTGTGGCTAGATAGAATGTTGTATAGTACCTCCCCCTTTTTTAAGAAATAAGCAAAACATTACTCCTTCTCTGAGGAGGGGAAAAACATCTGACTTGTTCTGTGTTGTCATAGGATCGTTCTAAGGAAGATGATGGCCTTGAATCCTTGCTGGACAACATTGTTGGAGTAAGACAGATGTTGGAGTCAGCAGGTGATTCTTGTCCACTGAGTGACCAAGATATTGAGCCTACTCTTTCTGCACCAGACTCTCTTCAGAATTTGTTTAACAACAGGTAAAATGGTTGAGTGTGTCAGCAGTCTGCCTGTGATTTATTTGAGAAAATGGAGTAATTTATGCATATATAAATTAAGTATATTAAAAACAGAATGTAAAGAGCACTGTTGTCACTACTACCCACTAGTCCAATGTATTTAACATCATTGTGAGTATCACAAATAAGGCAGTGGTGTTCACCCCAGGTTCTGTGGTGCTGTGTACACTTGCAGTTGGCTGTGGTTCATAACCAAACAGGCCTTTGGCATTGTTCTGTTGTAGGACTACATACGTGTTGGCAGATGTGATGGATGACCAGCTGAAGTCCATGTGGTTCTCACCCTTTCAGTCTGAAGAAATAGACACTGACCTGGATATGGTAAAAGGCTTCATTAACGTATCTGAAGTGGATTTAAAAATGAGGGTTAATCTGAACTAGTAGCATCAGAAATTCATATGGCCAAATGGTTGTTTTCCTGAGTTCACCTTTCTAACTTGACCCAGATAGAGAGGTTGGAATTTGTTAAATGGGTTATCAAATGCCTTTGGATTGACTTGGAAGCCGCTACAAAACTGGGATCTTTTGCAGTACCCTAGGAGAACAGTTGCTGTGTCGGTCCCAAACTGCTTTTGCACTGCTGCTGAGGCTTTTCATCTGTTTGTATTAAATGTAGGAAAGAATGTGATTTCGTTTCTTCTCCTTGCTTGTCCTCTGTCATTGCAGTAAGATCCACAATCCTGATAGCTTTGCTTTTTTTATTTAAATATTTGCTCTGATCTGACAAAACTGGGAAACATGGCAGTAGGAAATGAAACTATGTGCACAAAAGCTTTTCATACTTGTTGAAACTTTATTATAATCTACACTTTAAATCTAATAGTGAAAAACACAATAGCATTCCTAGATTTTTAGAACTAAGGAATTGTCAGTGTTTTAATTTCTTGTGTGAGAAGTAATCAGTTTCTGTTTACTTCATTGCTTTAATTCTTTTTTAGTTTTACTTTAATTTACATGCAAATATAGTTTTGTTTTTACTATAGTTTAAAAAAAATGTAGATTTTTTTCTCAAGTAAAACCAAAACTGTATAAAAGTGCCATTAATAAATTAATAGGGCTATAGCTTAAGCAAGAGAATTGTCCCATTGTAGGTCATTGAGTGACAAGACAGATGTTCATATTGGAGAGCTATGCCCCTCACTGCTTTTGTGTTCAGATCTAGCAAGATAATTTTGCTGCAGCTCTGCTGTATTTTTTACTTTGTTACTGCTCTTTTTTTTTTCTTTTTTTTTTTTTTTTTTTTTGGAAGTGCTAGTAATGACCATTTTGATTAAACTCTCTTTGAAGGTAAAAGTTGACTTAATTGAACTGTCAGAGAAGGGCTGCAGTGACTTTGACTTGCAAGCTGAATTGGAGAGGTCATTTTTGTCAGAACCATCATCTCCTGGACGCACAAAAACCACAAAGGGCTTCAAGCTTGGCAAGCACAAGCATGAGACCTTCATAACTTCAAGGTAAAATGTGTTTAATGAGTTAAGGCTATCTTCAGCATTGTTTTGTATGTTGTCAAATTGTCAAATACCTTTCAAATTCTGTCTCAAATATGGAGAATGCCTGACCATCAGAAGTACAGTGTTACATTAGCTAACTAAATCATGGTTTGTTGTGACAGTGGGAAATCTGAGTACATAGAGCCTGCAAAGAGAGCTCATGTTGTGCCACCACCCAGAGGAAGAGGAAGGGGAGGATTTGGACAAGGAATTCGACCGCATGATATCTTCCGTCAGAGGAAGCAGAACACAAGCAGGCCACCCTCCATGCATGTGGACGATTTTGTTGCTGCAGAGAGCAAAGAAGTGGTTGCTCCAGATGGGATACCACCAGCCAAAAGGCCACCAAAAGTGTCACAGAAGATTTCTTCGCGTGGTGGGTTCTCAGGGAATCGTGGAGGACGAGGAGCTTTTCACAGTCAGAACAGGTTTTTTACACCACCTGCTTCAAAAGGTATGTTGGTTCCTGTATTAGAACTGGAGTAAAGGCATGCTAAAATTGCTTCAGTAATACTAACCCAATTTCCTAGCAGTTCATCATCCCAGTGTGAGATCTTCCTGAAGCAGTGTTGTTGCAATGAGTTGTTTAGCAGCAGGAAAGATTCTCTTGAAGGTGAGAACCTCCAAAGCTGTACAATTGAAACAAGGCTCTGACTTCTCATGCTGCCTTTCTGCCTTTCTTTTACAAAAGGAGTCAGCTGTTTTAGCAGCTTGGAGTGCTTCCATGCCCTTTGTGACATTGTAGTTCCTGAAATCAAGCACCACAGTACATCTCTGGGTTTAAAAGAGGCTTTGGAATAAAAGAATGGAAGATCATGACAAGAATAAGATGCAGTTTTCAGCGAACCTGGAGATTATAGCCTACAAAGTGTTAAATTTCTTTAATACATAGACAAGATTGCATTCATTTTCCTTCCATCCCATAATTACAGCAAGTCCTTCCAAAGTAGAAACAGAAAATACTTCTATTTATAAAGTTAAAAATACTAGAATTTATTTCACCACAAAATCTATAGTATAATCTATATATATATAGATAGTATAAGAGTCTGTCTTAATACTTTAGATAATGTGAATTCTTTTAAACTTGAGTCCTTGCCTGATAAAGAGCTCTGTTCCCCTGATTCTGTGCAGAATAATTTGTAGACGTCAAGTTGGAATACTGCAGGTATGTTGATACAGAGTGTCTTTATCTATTTGAATTGTGTAAATATTATGTTACCGCTTTGACTATTGTGAAGATCAAAATGGGAAGAAACCCAAATGCAGTGATGTTTGCTCAACAGTGTGTTGGTTTTTCTCTCCCTGTCTAGGAAATTACAGTCGTCGCGAAGGTGCTCGCGGCTCAAGTTGGAGTGCACAGAGTACGCCCAGGGGAACCTACAATGACAGTAGAGGTGGTCAAAGCAATTTTAACAGGGGTCCGCTGCCACCACTGAGACCATTAAGTTCAGCAGGTACATGGTATTCATATGGGCATCGAACTATAGAGAATTCCTTGAATTTCATTTTTGCTTTACAAATGAAACCATGCAAGGATGCTGCAGACACCTTGAAATTCAGCAAATGTTTTAAGCATATATGAACAGTTGTCACTGAGACTGTGTCAAACACGTGCTTTCGTACGAACTGCCCTGTAACCCATAAAACTTGCTGAATTGAACACTTGATCGCAGAATCTTAATTTTGCACTCAGACTTTTGTCATTCGATTGTCTTCGTACCTCCATGGTAATCATAGCGCAATTAAAGCAGCAATGCTTGCGTAAAAGAAAAGTGAAAATTAAAAGGAGGAAACAGACGCTGTTTGTATCTCATCCTGGTTTTGTTTCTTACGCTTTGGCAGCAGCTACTCCGCCTAGGGCTTTTTTTTTTTTTTTTTTTTTCCAACTGAGTATACTTTTCTTTGCTTTAAGGCTACCGACCGAGTCCTCGCGATCGTGCTTCCAGAGGCCGTGGAGGAATTGGACCGTCTTGGACAAGTGCTAATAGTAGTAGCAGTGGTGGCTCAAGAGGGAAATTTGTTAGTGGAGGCAGTGGAAGAGGTCGTCATGTACGTTCCTTCACACGATAAAATAAGACCTAATGGTGGAAGAGCTCAACCTTGTGGACTTCTGTGAAGATGACAAAGAAAGCAGCGTCACTAATGGACCAATTCAGAGTTTCTGGTATCTGGAGGACACCAAGAGAATATTTTTGTCTGAAGAAAAAGCTTTTGTTTGATACAAGACTTGAAATTTCAATAAAATTCAAGACTTTTTGTGTACAATTGTAAATTTTTTTGTTCCTTTTGAAAGAATGTTTCTTTTTTTTTGTGGATTTCAATAGACAATATTCAGTAAAGCACCTCTTTGAGTTAAGACTTGAAGGACTTCTTAAATATTCATTGTGCCATAAGAAAGGTGCAAGTGTTTTGTGTGTGACTTATTGCTGCAAGAAAATTAAAAAATGTGTATGTAAGGCAATTTTGTTTTTTTCTCTCAGGTTTAGAGCCATTAGCCCTTTTTATTCCTTTGTTTTTCTGTTAGCCAGTCTGGGTTATTAATGAATGAGGTATATCTGCCGGCAGGTGAAGTAGCCGCTGATAGAAGAATGTTAAAGTATACAAATGTAAATGTAATTGATGTAGGTTTTGTTGTACTTGGGTAATGAGATTAGAAACTTCTAAGTACCACACCAGTTAAAAGTTGAATAAAATCTGTCACTAACTTCAGGGAGAATAAGTCAACATTCCGTCACGTATCTTGCAACTCCAGCTTATGCATTAGGAGCACAGGAGTTATTTCATTGGAAAGCAGCTTATACTTTCTGTTAAAAATCAAGATACTCATACCTTTAGAATACCTGGAGTTAATTTGTTCCCTGCCCCTCCTCTGTCTGACGTGGTTGAGGGGAGGGCAGAGACACAGGTGTATAACTGAACAACCATGTAGTGAGGTAGTGATGTATAAAGAGTTGGAATTTTGTTCTTGCACTTATACTGAGATGCAGTGCAAAAAGAAAAACTTAGAGGAGTAGGAATTCATAAAGAAGTGTCACTACTTGATTAAATTCTGAATTTATTTTCATATTAATTCAGTGAAATAAGGTTTTATGTGTTTGTATTCCTTTGGACTCCATGGGTTTCATAGTATTAACAGATTTTCAGTAGGCATTGCATTTTTGGACAGGGTGGGGTGTGGTAGCCTAAAGGACACATGCAGTCTTTGCAAATGAGCTCCACTGTCAGACTTAGTTTGATTTACACTTACACATGATCTATTGACAATACAGAAGTGCAATAGAGAGGTCTTACTCTACTTAAATACAGCCCAGTTCTTGTTTTACATGATTTTGACTTTGGAGAGCGTGTCTGTCTAGACTCATGAACTTTAACACCCTATTTTAAGTGTTCCTAAAGTGTGGTAATACACTAAATTGAAATTATTTTACCTTTGTAGTAGCCTGACTAAATTAAATAGATTTTTCATTTGATACTCAAAAGGCCCCTATTAGCTGTATTTTTTCTGCGTGGAGACTCTTGAGACTGTCCCACTGCTTGGGAGGTGATTGAATAACCTGTGAAAGTGGAAAACATCCATGAATTGATTGGGTGCACCTACAGGGGACAATAACAGTTCATAAAGGATTTAACCTTATTTAAAATAACATGGACAGATTTGGATTGGAAGCCAAACAATTTTCAGAATGGTAAAGTAACGGGGAGATGTAATTTTACTAATAATTATAATGACTAAAATGGGTGGATCTTTCACAGGCATTACTGTTGTTAATGCTATTTTTTTAAGGAGCACTGCATAAATATTTTTAAAGCTGACTCACTCCTTTATACCATGTGTTTAAGGTGGTTTTATTTTTTTAGAAATTTTACTGTTTGAAACTAGCAGGGATATAAATCATTTGGCTTCCATCAGGGAATTTGAAATGAAAAGTAAAGTGTCAAGCATGGAATAAATGTGTAAATATTCAGTTCTGGTTCTTCAGAGTTTAAAATACACAGCATGTCACATTAGTAATTTTCAAGCTAGGAGGAAATAAAGGGTTGGTTACATTGGTGTACGAAATCTCTGTAAATTTAGTTAAAATTGAAAAAGAAAGTGTGTGTGTAATCATGTTTTTTGTTTTGCTTTTTGTTTTATTTAGTTCTGTGACTCTTCAATGCAAAGTGGTTCCTTTCATGGATAAATTCAGCATGAAATAATGCTGTTTAAAACTCAGGTGTTACTTGGTTTGCTCTTTAAAATGGGATTGCTACCATGAGCAAATAACACTTGAAAGTCTTCAATTTTACTTTTGATACTCTGCCTAAAAAAAGCCATTTTCAAGTTTTGCTTCCTGACTGGAACACCAGGAAGTGGCTAACTTCAGAGACTCCTATGCTTACTTGATGAGCAGAACAAGGGGAGGAGGGTGAGTGAGGCAGAAGACATCTCCAGTGCAGCACAGACAGGCAAAGGCACAGTCTGTGTGTGGCAGAAAGCGAGACAAGTTGTGTGCATTGGTTTTTGCTTCCATAATCTTTAGCTGCTGTGCAGTCTGTAATGTGGCTGAGGGTCAGGTGCACAGTGAGAGGTGTAGGAGATAAACAGGTTGTCAGCCCAGATCCTGGACAGGTCTCTGGTTGGCTTTCAGCCTTTATTTTTCTGCTGAGGAACTTCTCCATCAGGTAAGAGAATGTGTCTAGATAGTGGAGGCAGAGGACTGCATGCAGCAAATTGCTGCTTGAGTGCCCCATGTCAAGATTGCTCATGTTTAAGCAAATACAACAGCTCTGTTGTTTTGCTCTTTTTACATGTTCCCACCTGAGTTTTTGTAGTGGCCATAAAAAAACTTGCCTTAGGGGTGAGATCCCTGCAGTTGATGGACAGAGAATGTATTTTTCCCTTCTTGCCCCTTCGTTGTCCTGTTGTCTGTGCAGGACTGGAATGCTGTACTCCAGGAATTCTCAATTTTTGCCAGTGCTTTGCTTTCCAAGCAGCTGCTCATCCCATCCAGAAATTCCACTCTTGTGAAGCGGGAGGGAAATCCTGGAGAAGGGATAGTTTGAACACTGCTTGCTTTGTTTATTGCTCCCTTTAGGAGGAAAAAATGCAGCCTCACATAGTCCAGGGCCCCAAGACTGTAATTGCAGTGCATTTGTGACTCCTGTGCTCTGCAGGCCAGTGAACCTAAGTGTCGCTATTCCGTCTGATAAAGAGGGTACTCAAACTTCTGTACAGAATGAAGTGAACCAGTGTGTTAATTATGGTGCAGACCCTTTATTAGTTCAACTTTTATACAAAGTGTACTTCAAAGTGATACAAAGTATTACCATTTATTATACACACCAGAGATTGAGATCTGTTAAGGGCTGGTTTATCCTTGTGCATATAAAGGTAGAAAATGTAGATAGACTGGCAGCGACCCATGATGCTGGAAGACAGTTCAGTGTTTACTCAGTTAATAGAAAGTTGCATAGAATTGTAGGTCTTTATAAAGGCATCTTCTACGTGGTAAAATCTCCCTGACCAACGTACTCCATCTGACAACAGTACAGGAGAAAGGCAAGGCTAGTACTGCTCCGTGTCAATACTACCCAGCACTTCTAAGGAAAGCGGCTGTAGAGAAGCACCATGCCAGAAACATCCAAGAGGACAGCACATGGAAAATTTCATTTGCAAGGCTACCAGTTTCTATAAATTGTAGGAACTGTTTGCAGCTGGGGTCTATTAATATAATATTTCATACAAACACCTAAGAACATTTCAGATAAAGCCACTTTTGGCCAGTCAAAATACATCACTATAGCAAGTATTTTGCTTGACTGTGCATTCCTTTCCCTTCTATGCTGACAAGAAACTGTTGTAACATGCAAGTTCCACATACCTTAACCACTTGCTTTCTCTGAGTTTGTTTCTGAATCTCCCATGCTTGGTACTGTGACACTGTGTACCCACCTAAGTGTGGATAAAGACTTAATCTCCTTTTAATTCTAATGCCATGTTAACTCCCTGCCATACGCTGGCAGCTCACACTGGTAAGCTGGCTGGTGGCACCAAGCTGGTGCAGCCACATCTCTGCTTTTGGGCTGAGGGAACAGTCACACCACACTTGTTCTCTCTCTTTGCTCTTCCTCTTATAGCTGCAAAGAGCCAGAGACAGCAACTCAAAATACAACAATTTGCATAGTTACTGGTCCACTTGGAGTAGCAGTTCCATTTGGGAGGAAATGGAACTGATTAAAGTGTGATTTAGTATGAGAATAGTAATACCAGTAATTCCATGCTGGAATCCTCCTGTAATGCGCTTTTAGCAGTGTCTCATACAATGCTAAAGTATGATCATGACTAGGGAAGTAGCATTTCCAAGTGAATGTCTTTAAATTCTGTCAAGTCTAGTACAATATTTGGAGTCTTAGTTTTTGTGAACTGGACTTACAGACTATTTGAAAGAAAGAAAAAAAATCCCTTGCTGCTGCCAACTGCTATTAAGAGCTGCATAATACATGAGAGTGGAAAAGCAAGAAGTAGATAAAATATTAACATAACAGGCTATTTAATGTCAGTCTAGTCAGTTGTAAGACAGGTCAAGTGATGACGATACTTCAGCAATGCCACCCTGTGGGGGGTTCATTAGGAGAGACTGAACTGTTATCAACTCAGAGGAATGGCATAAAGCTTAAAGTCACCAGAGTCACTGATGCCATTAGCTACTCTGTGCCTATTTAAAACATCTCTGAAAGTGCTTTTTCTGCTAAAGGAAACCCAAGCTGACAGCCCATTCCAGCAGCCAGTTGCCAAAGTGTTGCCACATTTCCACACTGGAAGTTCAGACTGTCAGAGCTTGATTGCACAGCAGAAAATCCTTCCTTATCACCTAGGACATGTTTTCTCATGCAGTCTCATGTCCATCACTCAGGGAAAAGACAGAAGACCAAATGGTAAGTAAACATTAAATAAACCCTATTTCCCATACTAGGAGAAATTTAGTCATAAATGTGTGTGTGAAGTTTCTAGAGCAAACAAATGCAGAGATCCCATTATGGGGAACACATAGAGCTAATAACTTGCTTTCTTCTGTGGTCAGAACAGAAAAGATTGGGTTACTGCCCTCTGACTCAGGAAAGATGATCTAGTTCACTGAGTTCGAAAGGATTTTGAAGTAATTTTCTTTACATTAGGCAAAGTAGATAAAGTCACATCACAACCACAGTTACAGTACACAGAAAAGTACTAACTGAATCTAATAGCATGAAATCTGGTGTTGCCAAAAAGCTTGAAAATTAGCGTGAATGCTGCAATAATGTCACGCAGAGCACAGACACTCACAGCTTGCTTGTTTAGAACACGAGAGTACACACAACAGCATTCTTACTTTCTACCTATTGCTTTAATACACACACTGATGTAAGTGAACTGACCACTGAACATTTAGTGTAAATAAAGGTCTTTCCAAATTATAGCTACTGGTTTACTGTTTTAGATTATTAAATACGGCTGCTTAAGAGATGTGCTATGGCACGAATTGGTGTCCCAAATACTCTCAATTACTTTGAATGTGGGGCTTTTTCCCTGAAAACACTCTGCTCTTATAGAACAGCTATTTATATCATTTTTAAATACACAGAACCAGTTTTTAAATATGTGAGACCTGAATATGTGCACATCTGCCTCAGTGGTACTAAAGAAACAGCAAGTTAGAAGGATTTATTAATGCCTGAAATACAGGCAGCTCTGACCACAAATCTTCATAATGTAGACTATGTGCTAAAGAAGATTGCTGCCTCTCTCTTTGGTTATGCTATTAGCTATAAAAGCATTGCTCTGAGTGACAGCAAGGCATGCACTGTAACGCAGTTGCTTTCTAAACTATAAAATGAACATATTCTGGTTGTTGAACTTGCACACATTTTCCCTAGCCTTCAAAACTGAACACATTCAGTAAACAGAAGGCCAGATATCTTTATAGTTAGTCCACTGATTAGCTGAGAATATGGCTTAGTTATACCAGTGAAAACAACATGAATGGGCTGTGTAAAAAGTTTGGAGAAAGTCTTTGAACAGATTTCTCATGCAGTGCTTACAGATAAATGCCTCCTTGATTTGGTGCTCTGTTAAAAAAATCCTATTGCTAACTTTGAATCATAGAATCAAGGGTGGAAAAGACCAAGTTCAACTGTCAACCCAGAACTAGCCCTACAACCCCTAAACCACTAAACCATTGCCCAGCCCCAGATCCTGACATGTCTTCAACACCTCCAGCGATGATGACTCCACCATTTCCCTGGGCACCTTATTCCAATGCTTGACCTCCCTGACAGTGAAATTTTTTTTTCTAACATCTAATCTGAATCTCCCCTGTCTGAGCTTAAGGCCATTTCCTCTTGTCCTCTCACTGGAGACACAGTAGTGAAGACCAGTCCCCACCTGCCTACACCCTCATTTTAGGGAGCTGTAGAAAGTGAAGTGGTCCTCCCTGAGCACCCTCTTCTTTAGACAAAACAAACTCAGCTCTTTCAGCTGCTCCTCACAAGTCAAACTTTCTAGACCTCTCCTGAGCATTGTTGCCCTTTGCTGGACAGCTGAAATGCTGCCCTTCAGCATTTCAATTTCCCTTTTAAACTGAGAGGCCAAAACTGGACACAGCACTTGAGGTGTGGCCTCACCAGTACCAAATGCAGAGGGACAGTCACTGACACACTATTTCTGATACCGGCCAGGATGCCATTGGCCTTCTTGGCCACCTGAGCACACGCTGGCTCATATTAAGCCGGCTGTCAACCAGCACACCCAAATCCCTTTCTGCTGAACAGATCTCAAGTCACTCTGCCCTCAGCCTGTAGCACTGCATGGGGTTGCTACAACCCAAGTGCAGGACCCAGCACTTTGCCTCACTGAACCTCGTGCAGTTATCCTTGGCACACTGATCGAGTCTGTCCCGGTCTGTCTGCACAGCCTTCTGACCCTTGAGCAGATCAACACTCCATCCAATGAGGTGCTGTCTGCAAATTTACTCAGGATGCACTCAATCCCCACATTCAGATCCTTAATAATGGTGTTAAACAGGACAGGCCCAAATACTGAGCTCTGAGGTACACACTAGTGACCAGCTGCCAACTGGACTTAGCTCCATTCCCTACCACTCTCTGGGCCTGACAACCAGCCAACTTTTTATCCATTGGAGAGTCTGCCCATCCAAGCCCCAAGCAGCCAGTTTTTCTAGGAGGATCCTGTGGAAGATGGTGTGAAATGCTTTACTCAAGTCAAGACAGACAATATCACCAGCCTTTCCCTCATCTTCTCAGCAGACCACTTAGTCATAGGAGATCAGATTAGTCAAGCAGGACCTGCCTTTCTTAAATCTATGCTGTCTTCAAGGGGCTTCATCCCTTAGTTGTCTTGCACATGCCATGTAATGGCACTCAGGATGATCTCTTCCAGAACTTTGCCCAGAGCTGAGGTCAGGCTGACAGGCTTGCAGTTCCCCAGATCATCCTTCCAACCATTCATGTAGATGGGATCTACTTATCTCCTGTCAGCTGGAACTTCTCCAGTTAAGCAGGACTGTGATAGATGATCTAAAGTGTTTTGGCAAAAAATTCTTTTGCCAGTTCCCTCATTACTCTGGGGTGAATGCCATCAGGACCCACAGAGCTGTGAGTGTCTAACTGACATAGCAGGTCACTAACCATCTTGTCCTGGACTATGGGGGCTTCACTCATCTGCCCATCAACAACTTCCATCTCGGGGAGCTGGGTATCCTGAGGACAACTGATCCTGATATTGAAGACTGAGGCAAAGAATGCATTAAGTACCTCTGACTTTTCTTCAACCCTTGTTACTACACCACCCTCTGGTTTCAACTAATGACAGAGACACTCCTTGACCCTCCTTTTGCTGTCAACATATTTATAGACACTTTTTATGTTGTCTTTAACTGTAGGGGCCAAAGCAAGTTCTTATTGGGTTTTATCCCTTTTAATCTTCTTCCTACATGACCTTGTGACAGCCTTATAGTCCTCTGAGAGTCCTTCCAGAGGTGATACATTCTCTTTTTTTCCCCTTAAGTTCCAGCCTAAGTTCTCTGTTTAACATCCCAGTCTTTTTCCTTGACAACTTGTCTTTCTACACATAGGGACAGTCTGTTCCTGAATATTTAACAATTCCTTTTTAAAACACATCTAGCCTTCCTGGACTCCTTTGCCCTTCAGGACTGACTTGATCAATCAATGTCCTAAGCAGGCCTGTCTCACCAAAATGTCTGCTCACCAAAGTCCAAAGCAGAAGTTCTGCTGGTGCCCCTCCTTACTTCAGCCAGTATAGAAAACCCTAACAGTTCGTGGTCATTCTGCCCAAGATGGCCACTGACCATCACATCACCCACCAGTCTTTCTTTGCCCATAAACAACAGTGTCCCTCCTCCTCTGTTAGGTTCATTTGCCAGTTGTGTTAGTTAGAAAGCCGTCTTCCACACATTCCCATAACCCCCTAGGCAGCTTCCTCTCTGTTGTATTTCCAGCAGACATCTGGCAAGTTTAAGTCACCCATGAGTACAAAGGCTGGTGACTCTTGACACCTCTGCCAGCTGCTTGTAGAACATCATCAGCCTGTTCCTGGCTGGGTGGTCTCTAAGAGACTCCCACCATGACATCTACCCTGTTGACCTTCCCTGTGATCCTCACCTGGAGACACTCAACTGTGTCATCTCCATCATCAATTTCAATACAATCAAAACACTCCCTATTGTACAGTGCTATCCAACCACTCCTGCTTCGCCTTCCTCTTCCAAAGAGCTCATACACAGCCATTGCAGCACTCCCATCATGAGTCATCCCACCATGTTTCTGTGATGGTGACAACATCAACACCTTATGGCTGAACAACGGCTTCCAGCCCCTCCTGCTTGCTGCCCTCGCTGTGTGTTGGTGTAGATGCACTTTTTAGCCGGCCCAACAGTTTGCCCATATAACAGACCTGCCACCCTAGGTTCATCTCTAGTGACCCTCCACTTTCTCAGGTGCATTTGACTGATACATTTGCCTCAGGGGAGGTAGAGAATGGCTCTACCAGTCAATCTCAGATGCTCTAATGTCCCTTAACCCTTCCACCTCCCCTCTGAGTTGAACTGCTAAGCAGAGCAGATCACTGACCTACTCACACCCACAGAGGTGTTCTGTTACCCTCTGATGCCAGTGCCAAGCTCTGGCATTCCCTGCAGCCTGCTTGAGCATTAACACAGATGTCTGAAGCACAAGTGATTGTGCAAATATTAATCTCTTGTGCATATCAAGTAGTCTTAAACCTGCCACAAGAAAACTATGGATACTCTAGGTATTTATATATACTTTAAAGACATTGAGTACCAAATGGACTGGTCTTATGCTTAAAAGATCCTGTAGAAATACCTGATACTTTCACATATAAAAGCTTCAAAATTTTAAATAAGAAGCAGATCCATTCCCACAAACTCAAAGTTATTCTCACATCTGTTTAAAGGGTTTTAGACTGTTCTACTATCTCGGACTTTAGTCTCTTAAGTGTGTATCAGCCTGGGAAATGAGAAGAAGCTCTAAAGCAAGAGTCAACCTCACCTCTGTTACACAGCAGAAAAATTACAATTTAAAGTGCTTGCTTTCCACCTTTGAAATAAGACCTTCTACAGACTACAAACAAACAAAATCTCATTAATTTCTATTACTGACTTACTAATTCTACTACTCACTTTTCTCCAAATTAAGTACATCTTAAATGCACACATTTGCTTTTTTCTTTGAAACATAGATACTTAAATGTTTTTTTCTTCCTGATCCATAATAGTCTGTATCTTTGACTTTAAAAAGCTATAGCTTTCAGTCTTGAAAGAATCCTGTAAGCGATGCAGTAAAGAGAGAATAAATCAAGTCTCCTTCACCATTTTATAAAAACATTAGCTAAAAATATGTCTTCCAATTACTGGTTTTAATGACCAGTATTCCCTCAGAAAAAAAATCTGTTTGTTTTTATGGCCCCAAAGGAAATATAGTTGTAATTCAGACTTTAAAAGAAAATCAGTAAATTGGAAATTATATTAAGTTTACCAATCATTCAAAGGATGTAGTTTGCCAGAAGCCAGTATTTGAAGAAAATGCTTTTTGAGCTTAGTACTATTTAGATAACTGTAACTTCCCTAGGTTTTCTTTTTACACTCTCTAGTCGTGTCAAAGGACGGAAATTTGACTTCCTGCTTCCCTCTGTAGTAGTTAATCTACAGTCCTTCTGCAGCCCCTTCAGCAGCTCCATTAGCTCCCGTTTTTCCAGCTCTGCTTGCTCCAGCTCTTGACGGTGCTGTCTCTCCGCAGCCATCAGAGACCGTACATCTGACATCATTCGTGACATCTGACTCTGAAATAGCAAATACAAATTTACTGCAAGAAACAAACCCTCCTCTAATGATGGTGCAATGAAGTTGAACTGGCCATGCACGTAGGGTGATGGAGTCTTAGGAATAAAAAACACTGAAATAATTTTTTGATAGTGTAACAAATGTAAACAATTTGAGACACAATCCAGCATTCACCTTCTGAGATGGTCTTGTTCTAAAGATTCCTGTATGTTTTTCAAAAATATTTTGTTTTCATATTTTGTTTCTTACTAAGTATGATAAGAAACAGCCAATTTACCCACTTGCTGCTTTTATTTTCTATTTCAAGAATCCAAACAAAACATGGTTGTGGTTTTGTTCAGATATATTCTTTGAGGATTTAAAATTAAATCCAGTAAAAATAAAAATGTAAACTATAAAAAAACTTCATAAAGCTTTCAAAAACTATTGCTTTAAAAATCATTGTTCTGTGATATAATACAAACAGGACGAATAAAAGGATAAGACAGCCTTGCTTGTTACTTGATGAAGTTTACTGTGAACCTTGTCAACCTTCTGATCACAGTGCAAATACCACTGTTGGCAGTAAGGCTCTGTGTCAGCTCTGGACTAAGCCACTTTGGATAGCAATTAAAAATTGAGCTGGATGTTTAATTACATCCAGTTTGTGATGTCTACTCTACATTTAGACACTGAAATCAGTTCCAGATTGATCTGTTGACAATGTTACGCACACAGAGAACACGGATGGAGCACCCAGGTGAACTCCAGTGAACCTGAAGCAGATAAACCACAGGAATACAACATCCAGCCTGCTTCTCCACAGAACTAACCTGGCAAAGCTTTGATGGTTTTGCTTCCCATACTTAACGCCATTTTCCTCTGTATGAGACTTTATTTACAAAATAAGAAATTGCTACTGGGAAAAGCAAAAATCTAGACTGTTAAGAGAGAGGAAAAAAAAAAAAAAAAAAGATTGTATTTACCTTTAGTTCTTCAATTTCATTTTGCAGAATACTCTCTTTTTGGACCATATGCCTTCTCTGTGAATCTAACCTTGACTCCATCTCATGTTTTGCCTCCTCCACTCTGCAGATCATTTCTGACCTAAAAAGTTTATTTCTCCTTGTTAAGTCTTGTAAGCAGAGAAAATAATGATCTTCAAAATCCAGAAAGCCTTCTTGCAGCCAAACAGACTGAACTGATTCCCATCAAGTTCTACAGGATGCCCCTGTAGAGGCATGATTTATTCATTAAAAAAACCCAACAAACCGGCATAAAGAAATGCATTGTGCCCAGGGGCACTAAAGTGCCCATGAGGAGCTGATAGAGGGACAATCATATCATATCCTCAAGTAATTCCATGAGCTCAAGAAGGTGTATTTATGACTTCAAGTGATTTTCTGCTGTTTGCCTACAGTATGTGCTTGCTAAGTGTTATGAAATAGAGGCAGCCAAGATAAAAAGTCTGAATCCTATAATACTAAACATGTAAGGAAGTGAGAAAGCATGAGCATGTGGCCACGGAAGGCATTTGCAGACACAGTTTAGTGCTGGGCCTGGCAGTGCTGGATTAACTACTGGACTCAATGATCTTAAAGCTCTTTTCCAATGTAAATGATTCCATGGTTCAGTGTAATCTTGTTCACTTTTATGGTGGACACAAAATGACAGTATGCAGCAAACTGTTACAGCCTAGTCACTCACACAGCTCCACAGGCAAAACCAGATGGCACTACAATAACCTTCTGAGTTCAGAAACCAGGTAGCAGAATCCTTTGTGTCTCCACACATTTAAACCGTATTTGAGCCTACCTTCACAGCAGTGTTCAAAAACACAACACTTAGGAGCTGAAAGATACAAATGGGAAGGGGCATGAAGGGGGAAAAAAAGAAGTCCAACTGGAATATACTGAAAAGGGAAAACTAGAGAAGCATACATAAGAGGAAAACAAGGATGCTGGTAAGAAGAGTCATTGACTGGCTGTTAATCTACCAGGACTTAAAAAAAATCAAAATTAGACCTTCAGTAGTTGAATCAACCTGTACCTACCAAAATAATTACAGATTTTTATCTTCTAAATCAGTAAAAACATAATCTAAATATAATTATTAAATAATGTGACTTTGCGTCTGTAAGAGGCCAATAGAAAAATTAAATTACCAACTTCAGTTTTCTTAGGTTTTTTGCCATTTTAAATAGTTAAGTTCACAGTTCTGTTCAACTGCAAGCGATGGTATTTTAAAATTTATAGTAACTTGGAAAAAAAAACAAACCCAACAACAAAAGAGTCAAAAGAGCAAATGTTTAAAGCCTATGCTGACACAAAATTCTGTCCTGCTAGCATCAAGTAATTAATGGACCATTTAACACATCCCAGAATCCAGTGCTAGTATTTCAAAGTGCTTCATGCAGTGACTTTAAGCCCAGCCCAACACAGACAGGAGAGAAACAGAAGGTTTGTACCGAAGCAGCTCCAGCTCGGTTCTTAGCTCTGCCACACAGTTGTGCTGCGTGTCCTCTGCGCTGAGGATGGTGTAGCCACAGCCATTGGGGCACTCCCGGCTCCGGTACTCGCACACCGCCAGGTGCCCGTCCAGGTTACGCCGCTCAATCTGCACCGTACAGCCTGGGCAAGGGAGAGCAAGGCAAGACAGCCACTTACAACAAAAGCATTTTGAGTCTTTCCAAACAAAAACACTCAAGAAAGGAAGCTGAGAAAAGTGATTTCTTTAGGATAGGAAATATGACGGTTACACATACATAGCTACCAATACAATGCTGTTAAAAGGTCTTATTAAGGTACATATCCATTAACTGAAAATACTGAAAGGTTGGAAGGAGGTATTTTTGTAAGGTCTTCTACTGCTGGTCTGGCATTAAATCAACTTCAGTAATGATAGTCCTGATGCCAAGCTAAGACACTAGCAGCTTGCCTGTGCTACCATCATAGATTGCAATGACTGGAATAGATAAATACACATGTGTAAAAAAATATTATGCTATCAAACTTAGAAAAAAGTCCAAAGATGTAGTAAAGAGAGATGTGGGTGAGATGGAATGTAAACTTGTTTTCCAGATAATTTGTTTGTCTTGTAAATAATGTACTAGACCATATAAATAAGTCAGAACATTTATTTATGAACATTTAATAACTCATAAAAAGATAGAAATATTTCCACAGAATTTCTAGGATACAAACTTTGCAGTTCTGTAGTGATTAAAGTGGAATGCAAAGAATCAAAAATAAGCACTATATAAATTATTGCTATATTTAACACTCTAAAATTGAAGTTTGTACTCTTAACTTATGAAGTCAAACTTAGGAAGTTTGTAGTTAAATCTTTGAGTATCACTTTGTTGAAATACACACTTGCATTTAATTTGAAGAGAATATCAATTTAAGGAAACTGAAACAATGTTTCAGTAAACTGAATGTTCAGAAACTGAAACAAAGTTTCAAGTATTGAAACTTCCCAACAAACCATACCAAAATAAGTTCTCTAGAAGTGTCTTATTAATAAATAAAATGAGTTTTAATCGAGGCACTCGAAATACACCCTATGTACTCTTGGGAAAGAGTTAAAGAGATGTAAGAGCCTTCACAACCCAAACACCAGACACCCAGTGTGGTGTAAAAACATGCATCTGTGAAACACTGTAAGATACATAAATCTGTAAAATATTACGGTTTCTGTAGGAAGTAGAAGAGGTGAATCGAGAATCTGCAGAAGTCACTTACTTCTGAGAGAAATTATAACTTCCAGCAGAGCAATTCTAGTACCTTTATCATCTCATAATTAATTACAATGGCAGACTGAACTATGCCCTTAGCATCATTAATTAGAAATTAACTTTGTCTAGGAACATACAACATTTCAAATGAAACCAACTAGGAAATTTTAACAGTTTGTTCCTTTTTAGAGGCATGTTTCTTTCTCAGGAGCTGTAGCCTTGTTTTAAATAAAAATCTCAACATGAACAACTCTAACAAGAATTTAGCTTAGAATAATTCTTATTTCCAAGATACATTCTTGTTAAAACCATGTCACAGAGTTGGCAGCTGCACATGCACTAAGAAACTAGGTGTTTTATAAATAAATTATGACCCCTAAGTCTTCTGCAGTGGCTACTGCATTCAAACATCAGATCATGCTGTCAGTATTGGAAAACAAACTCATAACTTGATAGAAAGCAAAACTAATGCAGTACTACATTTTCATACATTTGAAGCTCACCATACTCATTTTGGTTACTTTTTGGGTAAGAAACAGTTGTTAATCATAACGACTGCCATAAACTGGAACTGTATTTTGTTCAAAAACACTGCTGCAAAGAGCAGGTCATGCCAATGGTCGACTTTGAATTTCTGTCAGAAAATAAAGGCCATTATTGCAGTTCTGTTAATGGGAAGATGGCAAACGTGTTTTTAAAATATAAAGGATTCAGCTTCTTTGAATGTTACTCACCAGCATTGGAGCAAGGTATCTGACTGTACTCACACTCCCTTTCATGCCTGTCTATAGATTCCAGAGAGCAAACCATTTCACAGCCATACTCTCTGTTTCTGCAATGTAGCTGAAGACGGTTTAAATCATTTTTCATGTATCTACAACCAAAGAAAAGAATTTGTTCTTAAATCTGGGAACATTATTGAAAAATTTGTATTTTCAACTTTTGGGAAAAGAAAGCAAGATTCTAATCTCCATTAGGAAAAAAACGTAACTAGCTTAATTTATTTATTTTTTTTAAGAATTCAAGTGACCATATCAGAAAAAAACAGTTTGAAAGAAACAATGTTAATGGAAAATTCAGTCTCCAAATTTAAATATGCAAATGAAATATTTAGTTTTGAATACTTTTTAACTGTGTCCTTTCATTGGCTCAGCAGATATTATCAATAACAAACACCAGGGCTACTCATTTGCCATTTAAGTTCTGTGTTTCTAAACATGCCAGACTAAAGGACTACAGTGATGCAGACAAAACAATCTAAAAATTAAATCCTAGTGTTCTGTCTACACTGTAGTTAACTTCCAGATAGTAAAATGTCATGAATGAAAAATTATGTTGTGAGTATTAACCAAATTAAATTTACTGTAGCTGGAGATTTTAAATACATAACTGTTAATCTGAGCAAGATTAGATAATGCAGGTGTTAAATAACAAGCAATATCTATTGTCGAAACTCTCTTGTTCTGATACTAGCAGGAATTAACAGTTTAAAAACAGAATAATTTGTTTGGGAAGGACCAACAACAATCATCTGGTCCAACTGTCTGACTAGTTATAGAAAACAGCCTGCTTTACATGACAAGGCAGTTCACAATAGATATTTCTACGTCTAAAGATCTTCTTCAATAAGGACTTGAAGGTCAAAAATTCTGTTCATATCTCCAGGAATTGTTAATGACAAACCCCACTATAGCATCTAGCTAAGACTGAAAAGAAAAGTAAGATAGTGTATGTAGTGACTGTTATCAAGAGTTGCTTTGATTGCTTTCTCTAAAATAAAGTATGGAAAAGTTTTGATGCCATAAAGGACATTCAGAATAATATCCAGACAGGTATCTAGAATCAGCATTCAAGATATAAAAAGGTGGAGAACAAGCCAAGTGTTCTTTCAGTTTTGAAATCCTAGCACCCTAAAAGTTAGTTATAATAAATAGAAAATGCTAATGCTTTCAATGCAAGTAGTTGGTGTCTACCATGGGCACACTGGATAAAGACAGCCTGCGTGGCAGTACTGACAGATGAAGCTGTGCAAGCAAAACTGAGAAATCCTAAATTAATGTAATTTCAACACACAGCAAGATTATTGGATACCTGTACAGAGGTCGTAGCAAAGACACATCAATCACTTGTCTGTCTTCAGGGCAGTTACTGTGATGAACAAGCCACCCATGGATACAGGCAGTGCAGAAAGCGTGTTCGCAAGGAGCCTGCAGCGGGTCTTCCAACACGTCTCGGCAGATGGAGCACAACAGCCCTTCATTAACATAGCCCACGAAGCGTTCAATATCATAACCCATGCTCTCCACACCGGCAACCTATTCAAAAACCCCAAACACACAGAAATAAAGCAATTTTTGTGCTGAATCTGTATGGGTAGATCCACAAAGAAGCCTGAAAGCAATCCGAAAAGCATGGAGACCTTATTGTGAATAAAGAAGTGAATGTGTGCATGTAAACAAACATACACTTTAGAGACTTTCAGATTTAAGTGGGAATTTGAGAATTGTGCTGCTGGATGTCAAAATCATAATTTTCCATCAAGATATTCTGACTTGGGCACAGTTGAGCTGCCCTTCTTCTCAGTGCTGTTATTGAACATAATTGTAGCAGCCACCTTGAAGCATACAGTTGCTATTTATTTGAATTCTATCTGAAGCAGAAACATCACAGAAGTTCAAATGCAAGTGTTTGCTTTCCATTTTAATATCATTTGTTTTCCAATTTTAATACCTTTCATGTAATGCCTAACAAACTTACAAAACAGTATTCTTACTAACAACAGCTGCAGCACTTTCAGCTAACAGATCCTGGATTTATGAACTGCACATCACTTAAGATGTTGCTTTCATACTGAAAGAAAGATTCTCTACTCACTGTAGACCTCTGTTTCAGATGGAACAGCATGAAATCTCCACATGCCTAAAGACATACTTAATATTCAGGAAGTTAAAGAAGTCAAAACTGCAGCTAACCCTGAAATCATGAAGAGCTACTGTCTTTTCCTACATGATCTATTTTATAAAACTGAGGAGCTTCTGACTGGATTTGAAAGCTTTGCGAAGAAGAACTAGTGGGCAATCTCCATATAAATCCTATCATGAAAAACCTTGAGGAATTTGGTAAGAGTCCATGGAACTTGCTCAAAAGAGTAAGTTTTAGGCTCCACACTGCTCCTTGACATATAAAGTTACTTCTGTAAGCCCACTGAGACTCGAGAAAGAGGTTTTCATTAGTTGTGAGGTTTTTAAAGTAAAATAGAAAAGGAAGATACCTTACCTTTGTAGATTTTACTACATATATATGTAGTCTGCTCCAAATACTTCAGAAACAGTTTTCTGATCAGTAAGGCATGTAATACTTCCTTCAGTTTCTCTTCACTGCTTTATTATGCCTATAAGAATAATTAGAAAGAGTAAGGCTCGGTAGTGTTTCCTACGTTACTGAGTGCTATGTCTAACAAGCCAGCTACTAAACAGATGCTGACCTAACAGCCCATTAAAACCAAGTTTTCAAAGCAAGCCACTGAAAACCTACAATTCAACAAAGAAAAACCAACTAGATTAGGGTGAAAAAATCATCAGTCTCTCTTTCAATTACTACTGATGCAGATATTTATTACAAAACTGAACACCCTGCTGATGATCATTTTTGAAGACAGTTTTGCTTGTAAGACTGAAGACAACAGAATTTAGTATTGTTGAAAAGCAGCAACTGAAATCTGGTAAAATCATATTCCTCAAAAAGATGGAAGTTTCTTACCCAGTCATGACAGGCAGTTCATTTTTACAAGAAAACTATTACAGTCAAGTTTGTTGTATTGGCAAATATCATTGCTGTGTTATGTAGCATAACTAAGGTTGCTCACTTAAAACATAAAAGATGTCATTACTTAAATGCCTTAACTTATGCTAGAGGAGGTAAACTGCATATATAGATTTGATAACATGAAATGTAAGCCGAACACTTTGCTTTGATTTGGTGGATCCCAGAGCATTCTGCTTTGAAAAAAACTTTCAAAGAGAGATAAGAGAGCAAAACTAAGTACTTTTACTTTCCTAGAATTTCTGTTCTACTGGAACTTGGGATGCTGTGAACTAGATTTTGCACAAACACTGCTAGTCCCTTTGGACCAAGTCTTCAAGACACTCTTGGGCATATTTTAGCAAGTTTGAAGACTAACAGAATGCAGGAAAGAGTAGAGTATTTTTATCAAATGGAGAACAAAAACTTTATTGGTTCTTAACAGAGAAATGAAGCGCACCAGCACCAACAAAATACATGTATTATATACATATGCCTCTATATACAAATACGTATGGATGTATAAAGCCTCAGCCAAACTGGAATTCAAATGAAGAGGGGATGGGAACTTTGAGGCAAAAAATACAATCAAAGGGGATTCTTCAGCACATTTTCAAGACTCATGTTGGAGCAGCACAACACAGTGCTGGAACCCTTGTGGCCATGGATCTGGGACCTATGACAACAGCTGTTACTGAAGTCCCAGAATTTTTCCAGTAGGAGTTTCCCAACCTGAAGAACCAGAGACTTTGTCAAGACAGAAGTTATCAACTTCAAGAGATGCACCTTAGTCAAGAGATAAGCAGAGGGAGAGCTTCTGATGAACGTCATGCGCTTTAGCAGTACAGTTCACTTTACCCAGTATCTTCACCACAAAAAGAGATAATTTTCAGTTTCTGCTTATCCCCAGAAACTTCTCTCTTCTCCATTTGGCCTCAAAACTTTTTTTCCCCAGTTCTACTACAATTCACCAACTGCCACACTCCTTTTTTGAGTATACCTAGAAATTACATTATTTTGTTGGGAGATGTCAGTTGCTTAGTTTAAGCAAGTAACTTCTAAATAGAATAAATCACTTATAATTATAATTCCGTGTGATTTAATGTTATTTGCTTATATCTACTTTCCTAGCAGATGTAGCTTGGGTTGCTGGAAGCCTTAGGCTGAAAGCTGTGGGCTTTTGCCTAGACATGCTTTTGGCTGGAACTGAGTTAATTTCCTTAGCAATTTCCCCAGTAGCTGCTACAGAGCTGTGTTTTGCCTTGAGAATGAAAAGAATGTTGCCAATACACCAATGTTTTAGCTGTTGCTAAGTAATGTTTATCCTAAGTCTAGGACACTATTTTAGTTTCCCATGCTCTACTGGGGAACAGGTGCACAAGTAGCACAAACCAGAAGATAAAGAGCTGATGGTCATCAGCAGAAGCTGCAACTCAAGAACAGTTAATAGCTTGCCTGCATGGACATGGCAAGAGAATCCAATAAGCTGTTAGAAGACCCCAGACCAAAAATCACCGCTGGACTAAAAGGGTTGTGTGAAGAGCATGTAGGGGAGAGTGCATAAATTGTAACGGTATCGTTGTGCAGGGATTTCTTTGTTTGAAAGACAAAGCACACAAACTATGGCATGCTATTTGCTTTTTATTGTTTCACATATTTTATTTTTCTCTGCAGTTCTGGACAAGCAAAAATCTCCTCCAGACTTCACAGGTATTAGGTGATTTTTCAACTGTTGTCATCCCATGTTGTTTTCTGGGCAGGCGCACATCCAAAACCAGCCTTGAGCTGTGGACTTCACTTATCTCAAACTTTTGAGATTTGGTGTGGATATGATAACAGAATGCAGACAGGATGTAGTTTCCAACAACGTCATCACATAGCTTGCTAAATGTCTGGCACTAATCAAAGCTATTCCACTGTGAAAGTCAGGACCCTGATGAGAAATTAGTGACCTTCCTTTTTTCATCTGCCATATCTTCTGATTGTGCTTCTTTTCCATGTGACAAAACAAAGCATAAGCATTTAAAAGGGTGGAGTGAACCATGACAGAATTACAGATGTGCATGGCTAAGAAAGCATTTTCAGAAACAGTGGAGGAACAGAGTCCTACGCAGGGCTCAGGGATGAGGTGACACTGAGACATGACATTTCTTCTGCCTTTATTCTCACAAAGACACACTGTGCTTTAGATCCTGCTATACAGGAGTAGTATTTTAGTGTTTTTTGCCACTCTTACGCTGTAAACCACTTCAAGCCAGCATCAATGCACAAAGGGGCAGAATCACCCCTTCAGCTGTGACTGTAGAAGTTATTTATCAGGCACTTGATGCATCAGTCACTAACTGACCTGTTTTAAGACTGAACTGGGGAAAAAAAAAATTAACTTTGGCAGTTTTCTTACAGTAGCCTTAGCCTATCTATCCACAAATTAATGTGCTCCCCACCTCCCTCCACCTCCTCCTTTGAATTAGTGAGAACATTTAATTTGTCCCTTTCCTGAACTGGCTCGTGCAACTCACCATACAGATGACTACACCTTGATTTGATCTGTTAAGCTAGAATTTCTTGTAGGTAGCTCAGTAAAAGCTCCAGGGACTGTGTAAGTATGGCATGACCTGGGCATGTAAGCAGGGATATGAAACTGCAGCCAGGGCAGAAAGGGAAGAAAGACAGACAGCAGCAGTCCATGGTCAAGGATGCCACAGAGCTACTCCTTCACCTCAGCTCACCAGACTGGTACACTGGGGAGTCTGATGAACATTTGTGTAAGAGAAAAGGAACAGAGGAGGGTAAGAATAGATGAACAGCAACATCACATTACACTGATGTAAACAACTGATTATTTTTCAAAAAAGCTTATATAAAAAATATGAGACAATTTAAGGCCTCTACCAGGAACTACATAGCTACAAACTATAGCTATTTTGACAAAGAACATTTTTGTACAACACATGCTGTCCTGCAAAACCTACTCACAACAGTTCTATCCATCACCCGCCTTGCACAGATCATTGTCCCGAGAACGGCAGTGGAGTTGGTGAAGGATCCGGACACAAATCCTGTGAGGAGCGGCTGAGGGAGCTGGCGTTGTTTAGCCTGGAGAAAAAGCGGCTCAAAGGGGATCCTATCGGTGAAAGGAGACCGTAGCCAAGTGAGAACTGGTCTCTTCCAGGCGACCAGCGACAGAATGAGAGAGCATCGCTTCAAGCTGCGCCGGGGCTTGGGTTTCAAGCTGGACAGCAGGAAGTATTTATTCACAGAAAGAGTGGTCAGCCATTGGAACGGGCTTGACGATCTCAGAGGTCTTTTCCAACCTAATTAATTCTGACACCATCTTCGAGGCTGTGCAGGGCCGGGCTCAGCCACCCCGAGCCAAGGTCAGGGTCAGAGGAGCTCTCTCCCCTCGGAGCTGTGGGAGGGGGAATTTTGTACAGGTAACAGGGGAAAGGCCTCTGGATTCGGCCTGGAAAGGCGCTTCAGGGAGAGACAATGATCCTGGTCACAGAGCACAGAGCTGGCCTGGGAACATCTGAAGAAGCTACCCGACACCAAGAAACAGCACCTGCGCGGCCTCAAGGCAGCCTTACAGCTGCACACAACCTTCCCACTCCCTTCCCCACGCGCCAGCGATGCCGCCGCCAGTCCAGCACAGGGCCCTGACAAACGCTGAGCACAAACGCTGAGCACAAACCCCGCGCAGCGCCGCCCGCCCCGGGCCCATCCCCACTTGGACCTCGCTGCCCCTGCCCGGCCCCGCTCGCCTCTCGCCCCCGGCCCGCTCGAAGCCGTGGCCCCGCTCACTCACCCCGCCCGCCGCCGCTCGCTGTCGCGCAGCCGAGCCTCCCTTTACGGCCGCTCTCACTTGACGGCGGCGCGGCAGACAGCCGCTTCGCCATGCTGTGTGTGGCACAGGCTCCGCGGGCCGGCACTGCGCATGCGCATGGCAGCGCCCCCCGAGGACGGGAAGGGCCTTTCCAGGGTCCCTTCCAGCGGCACGGCCCGCGCGCACGGCTCTGGCGCATGCGCACCGGCGGAAAGGGCAGGCTGCGCAGGGCGCATGCGCGGTGGGGCTGTCGGGAGAGCGCGGCGGGACAATTGAGCGCAGAGGTGGGAGCGGCGGCGGGAGTGCAGGTATGGGAGCCATGGGAGCCATGGGTGGAGGGCCTGGTGGAAGCGACCTTGGGGAAGACTCTAAAAGTTATCTAGTTCCAACCCTCTTGCCGTGGGCAGACACATCTTTCACTAGATCAGGTTGCTCAGAGCTTCATTCAGCCTGGCCTTGAGCGATGGGGCATCCACAAGTTCTCTGGGCAGCCTGTTCCAGTGCCTCACCATCCTCAGAGTGAAGAAATTCTGCCTTACATCTAATCTAAACCTGCGCTCTCAGTTTGAAGCCATTCCCCCTTGTATCACTACATGCTCTTCTAAAAATTCCTTACAGCTGCTTCTGATTTGAAGCGATTTTTCAGTAATGTTAACGTTCAAGGCGATGCACTCGCTGCCTGCGGTTTAACTGAGTAAAAGCTGATGCTGTGTCACATCTCTGCAGTTGCCCACAGCGCCTGTTGTGCCTCTCCATCTTTGCCGGCAGGGCCTCTTCAAACACTCCGGGAACAGCCTGTTAAGTTTGGGCCGAGATGGGCATTGTGGCTGCCTTTAGCAGGGCTCCGTGCACACCGTGTTGAGCTGGATATGTAAAATCTTGAAACATTCTTTGTATGTGTATTTAATTTTTAATGCAGCTACCAATGCACCCTTAAGGACAAAAGTACAACCGAATTAAATTGACAAACCAGATGCACTAATGAGACGGTTTGGGCTGTGGTTTTGTGGTGTACCGGGTTTGGTCAGGCCTGGTTGCTAATAAAAGCTAGGAGCGATGCTTTTTGTATTGCTTGCACCTGTTTCCCTGCAGCTGGCTTAACAGTAAAGCAAGTACAAGGTTCCCTGGTGTATTGGTGCTTGCCCTGAGGAAAGGGCATATTTGCATATTCTTTCATTTAGTTGTAGTCTGGAGCTGTATGCCTTGCTACACTGACTCTGATCTTATCTGAAAGATCTGATATCAGTGGTTTGTTGTACCTCCCTGAGGTTCTATTTCTATTGTGTAGTAGTGTAAAGGGACAAAATGTAAACATTTTGGTTATTATTTTAACATACTTATGTTATATTTTACAAAAGCTTTATTTTAAAAGACAAAGGTGTATTTCTGGATGCAATATTTAATTTTAAAACCCAAAACCCATAAAGGTCTTTGTAGTGCAAGTAGGTAATACTGGTAACAGTGAAGTTACTGAGTTATCAAGGGTAGTGTCTTCAAATGTCTTAGTAATTTTCATATCTCCTAATGAGTCTGTTTTTATGTTTTAAGACAAAATGACAGTGTAATGGCCAAATAGATTTGGGAACCAGAGCACTTTAATCATGGATATGCGCAATTTATGAATTGCGCAGCTTCTCTGTTCCACAGAACACAGAACACCTGGAGTGCAGTGGGCAGGGTTAGTGTGGCACTGCAGCCATGCTGTGCACAATCTTCATGTAGAGCCGTGGGGTGTCTTGTGTTGTCTTTCCGAGCATCACTGTGCAGTGTAGGGTTGGGTAGAGAACTTGTTCAAATTCACATGGCACTGTAAGCTGGCTCTGCTTATCAGAGCACTGATACTTGAAGTCTGCTCCTTCAGAAGGTTCTGGACACCTTTGCAGTGTTCACAGTGGCTTTTCACGCTACGGACACACCTGTTGTAATAACCAAGCCGCTACGAGTCCCTTATTGCATAAGATTAACTAAAATGCATATGTTACCACTGTTGTCAGGCAAGTCTAACTTAAGTGAACTGCCTAGATACAGTCAGAGGCTTCTCTCCTTGCATTGTTAATAACAGCCACAGTGGAAGCATCAACAGTTGAGGCCATTTTGCCCCTGAGATTTATGTTATGTCTAGTAACATAGATATATGCTAATGGTGCAGATACTGGGGAGAGAGCAGTACTGCTACCAGTCTCAGCATGTTTGCGAAGTTTTGGCACTGCTCTGTCACTACTTCAGTGCAAACCTTGGAAAGAACGGTGGTTGTGCCCCAGGAAGCCACTGGAGTGCAGAGTAGCACCAAAAACAGACTGCAACACTGTCTGTTGCAGCAGGATGCAAACATGCTTTTGGGATGGTACAGAAGTTTGATTCTGCAATCTGTATTTATTTTTAACGTAGTAGTTGGGGGAATCATTTTAAATAAACGTTTGTAAATGGAAAATTAAACCTGGACCTGTGGCGAAAGCTGTTCTTGCCTTCTTCATTTTAGCTGTTGTGTTATTCTATTGGAGATTTCTTTTATTTGATTTCTGTCTACTACTTTGAAGAATTAAGATTATAATTTTCTGTTGGGTGGAAAGTAAACTTTGTCATATTAACATTGGCACATGTTTGGTTTTGTCCTACGGTTGCTCAGGGTAATAATGGTCTTACATTTTGAGGGAAAATCTATAATATATTCCTTCCCAAGTGGACATAACATGGAGCAATAATATCCACTGTAATTCTGAGATAATTTTCTGCTGAATGTTATTCTTATTATGGTGAACCTGAATGACCAGTGTAATTGACTGTTAAATGCAAAATGGTGGTCCCAGGTATGAGACATACTTTCATGATTCATTGTTCATTGTGCACTAATAGTGGGCTTTTCAAAATTATGTTTCAAGAATAGTAACTTCTGCTTAAAATTGTCTTTCTTTTTATAAACTGGTGTAAGTTTGTTAAATAGCCCTATACTGTGCATATCCAGAGCATTTATTGCTTTTGGGAATTGCAGTAGTGGCTTTTTAAATGAAAATTGAGGTGTTCAGCTGCAGAATTTGCTGTAGTTGATCTTCCTTAGAATTTAAACAAAGCATTGCAACAGTACTTTTTCTTAAATGTTATTATGCTTGTGAATTAATATTGTTATTTGAAGATCCTGTATGCTCTCATGTTTTGAGATAGTGTTTTTGTTGTCATTTATGGATACATTTTTATATTTAAAGCCTATCCTGGCTACAGTTATCATTACCTGCTTCCTTCCTTCCTGTCCACCCTGCAGAGCAGTACAGCTAAATATGAGGCGATCTGCAGCTCCAAGTCAAGTCCTAGGAAATGCAGGCAAAAAGCCAAGGTTTATACCACCAGGAAAATGTATTGCTGCTTTTCTCAAGAATGAAACTAAGGAGATGGACCAAGAAATTAAGTTAAAGGAGGTAAACTGAACAGTGCACTAAAAAGTATTTTGTACAGTATTGTGATTAAAAGATAACATCTGAGCTCACCACAAATAATCTGTTCGGAAGAAATTTTGATAGCTTTGCGATGTTGGTACCTTTGATCTTGCTTCTTAGGTTAGGCTTCTCTCAGTGTGGAGTGGTTGCAGAAAAATGTTTTTCAAATAAATAAAATAAATCAGTGTTGGGCCCAAATGCAATTCTCAAATGTGAAGGAGGTGGGGATTGCATCTTGGCATGGGATTTATTGGATTTTTTTTTTTTTTGGTAGAACTAGTTAAAAAGCCAGGATACTTCTTGTGAAGTCTCAGTATGCTGGGTTGCAGTTCTGCTGCAAAGGTACTTTCTCTGAAACCTTTAATATTGAAACAGAAAAGCAGCACAATTTTTATTTATTTATCTACAGAAGACTTTTATTAAATTAAATTCATAAAGTATTTACAGAAGTGTTTGGTATTGTGTGCACACGCTTTTTGTTGTGATGCATATAGTTTTGCAGAGATGTATGTATTTATGTAACAATTTGATAATGACAGTTCGTATGTCTTGAAATCCCTTCTTGTTGATCTTTTTTCTATTTCTCTATTTCCCTTCACCTGCATGAAGAAAATACTATTAAGAACTTATTTCTCTTTTGCAGATAGATGAGAAAGAGGGAGGTGCTTCATTGCTGTCTGAAACAAATGTCCAGAATCAAAATGAAAATTTTACACAGTTTGTGGAGTCAACTGGAAAAGTAAAGACAAAAGTATGTTCCAGCACTGACAAGTGTAACAAGGCAGAATTGAAAATGTTGAAAGTGCCCAAAGCTGGTAAGATGCTCTTTTTTACTACCATGTATCATAAGAGAAATTTAAAGCATATGAATTATAGACTGCATATACTAAACTTTCATGAAGTACTGTTATAAGCATTGTTCAGTGGTGGCATTATTTGGTGTTATACTGGACAGAGTGAAAGAAACAAGTGTTAAACAAATTTTTTAATAAAAAAGGAAAGAACGTGTTTTTGAAGCTGGTTGATAGTGTTGCTATTCAGGTTTGTGTCTTCCGGAAGAACCTTACCGTCAACCCAATCTAATCTACAGTTGGTGCAATACAAGAATTGTGGTACCTTAAATAGTGGGAAAGTGTTGTAATTTGGAGACCTTGCTGACCTCATGCAGAGAAAGCTAACCATTCTGAATGAATTCAGGTTTTTTTCAGAATTCATGAGGGTTTCTTTTCTTCACTGTCTCCAGTGGGCAATTAAGGTTTAAGCCAACTTTAGCCACAAAGCAGAACTGGCTTTGCTCATTTGTGGGCATGCACTTCATCAGAGCTGTGCCCTGGTAATGAATACCTCCAAAAAACTAGGGTAGTAAACACTGCAAAGACATTAAAGTGTCTGAACTATAGCAAGCTCACTTGGATGGACCTGAATGACAAAGTGGGGCTGAGTGTCTTCATCTCCCAGTTTTGGTGTGCCCTGACCACAGATGCAGCACAGTTCTATGTTGTGTGAAAGCAAGTGTATTACCTCCAGAGCCAAGTATATCTGGAAAGCCTGGCACTTGAACTGAGTTACTAACATTGACGGTTGAAAATTTCTCCTTTTGGAGTCACCTCAGGCATTTTTAAGTCTTACAGTTATTTCACTTTTGTTTCTTCAAAATTAATTACACTGGTAATGATGGTTTAAGGTTCATTTAATTAATAATACTTTGTGTAGTAAGTGAAGTTTTAAAAGAGCAACTCAGGGCCACTTATCACATTTAAATCTTAAAGCCTGTTTGAAGCAAAAATGACATAGCTCTGTGTCCCAAGGTCCAGCCAATAGTGAGGCTAATTCCCAAAAGGGAATTATTCCCAATAAGCACACATATGTCCTATGTACACATACACAACTGGTCACATAGGCCAACATGGATATGGAACACAGCACTCGGGCAAGTGCAAGCAGTGCCCATGGACACATCCCTTTCCTTCTCTGACTGCTGGGGGTGAAAGCCTGTTTGTGGAAAAACAAATGAATACACATGTATCTATATATAAATACACATATATCTGTATATAAATACACATGTATCTATATATAAATACACATGCACACAGAGAATTTAGATCTCTCCAGTAACTGACCTAATGCACTTGGTCTGTTCAGTAGCTGGCTCCTTGTTTAGTTGGACACCCCAGATGTGGGCACATGAGCCACAGAGGCCCACAGCACCCAGTCCAGCTGATGGTACACAGACCTGCACTCCCACAGGTACAAGAACACTGTAGGTCTCACCTACAGTGTCTTAGCCACTTGGTCTACTTAGTGGTGGGCTGCTGGACTCCTTGTGCCCAAGAGATGCACACGTAGAAACATTTTTGGCTGGTAGCTGAACTTTCCAGGAGCCACCTCCCAAGATGTCCTGGTCTCTTGAGTAACTTGCATGGATTTCTTGGTCCCTTCAGTAGTCAAGTCTCAGACCCTCTGGTCTCTCCAATATCTGGCTCAGACTCATGGCTAGTCCAGTATTTGGCTTATCAGGTACCTGAGCTCTAGAACCTGTGCATGGTCCCCCTCCAGCTTTCACCTGGGAAAATATTTAGAAATGTAGTTTAGTAGGAAGATGGGACCTGGTCTAGCCATAGGATACAGTGCATTCCTTGCTGAGTAAGCCTACTGATCTTCATCTGTCTAAAGTATAAAAGTCTTAAAAGGCTGCCTTTTTCCTTTTATTATTATGTGCTTGTTCCTGCCTGAACCATCTTTGTCTGTCCCTTTTGCATATCTTTGTAGTTTTTGATTCTTTTTTTCTCTCCATCAAAGCCCTTTCTAGCATCTGGAGATTGCACAAATTCCAGGCCCTGGTAGGCAGCAACCCCCTCCATTCCATAAGGTGCTTTGGAGAGCCTTTCCCATTGACTCTTCTTTCTGGGTTTCAGACACAGGAAATGGGAATGTAATAGCCCTGATAGGATGCTGCCACTGGCATGGTATGTGACCCAGAGTGTATGAACTCTGTTTGGCAGAGCTAATGTGGGGAAATTCAGATTCCTTGTATGTCTTTAAGTCTTACAGCTTTCATGTTTATCTGCTGCGTGCTGAAACTTCCAGTTGAAGCCTGCACTTCAAGAAAATTTTCAGTGTCTATGGGTTATTTTGTTTGAGGTGTCATGCTTCCCTATAGGTACATCTGCAAAAATTTGTATCTGCTAGTTCTGCTTAGCAGTGCACTTGAAAGATAAATTATGGATTTAATTCCAAAATAATCTGGGAAATCAGCAGGCATTCCAGCAAAAAATGTTATGAAGTGGAAAAGATACTAAATGTCTTTTCTGTATCATGATTTCTGGGTGCAGCTGGTGTGGGTCCTCTGTGATGAGTTTACAAAAATAACCAAAAACTTGTGGAAACGGTGAGCTGCTACTGTTGATGTGCTGTTGCCTTTCTGAACAAGGCATTTTGTGCTGAAGCCCTTTCTATGCCTGCAGAATGAGTCTAACCCTGCAAGCCTTTGAAAAGCTGTCATATAAAAGAAGAAATTCTAATGTCAATGTTAGCTATGGTCTTCAGGTTCGCTGGTGATGTAAGCACTGTAGTGAGAAAACTATCCTGTATTGAGTCTTCCTTAAATCTTAAGTACTTTCTTAATAACTTAGATTTTTTCAAGACAGTTTCTGCCCTTCACGTCACTTTTGCCTTTTATTCATTACAGCTAATGTAGTGATTACATTGATTATGTAAATTATAACCTTCTTTGTAATGTGAAGTTAAATTGTTTTGTCAAAGCTGGCTTTGGTATGAAATTCAGAAATAATGGAAAACAGTTGTGAAAGCCAGAGTCAGTTGGGGGGGTTTATTATATTTAATATTTTAATGAAATTATATTTGACTGTCAGTCTCTAGAACCTCATAGTTCTCTGTTAAAGGGGCATTAAAATAATTTTAAGATTGAAAAAGTCTGTGTGTATGCATTATTTTGGTTTATTGTCTCCATATCATTTAATACAGATGATAAACAGTTTGATAGTTATGTATCACACTCAAAGCTGCTGTGTTTGGGTTTCCAGTGCAGCAGTGGAATGTGTAAATAAATACCCTGGGTTCCACTGAAATTCTTTTGAAACACCTGTGAACCATTGGACAACTGCACTGTTCATAGACCTAATCTTCCTGAAACCCAGCCCTGAAAATGCTGTGCATTCTTTCAAAAAAACTCCAAACAAAACTCAGTTATCTTACACTTGGTGTCCATTTCTTGGAGCAGGCAAGTAAGGATTTTATTAGAAGGAATCAATCTCAAAACTATAGCATATCTGGCTTAAAAAATATTTGGTTTTTTAAGCTTCTTTTGAAAAAAAACTTTTTCCTAAAATGTCATTAATAAAAGTGAAGTGCAAGGGACTCTGAAATTCTGTGAGATGAGGTATTTCCAGAGACATTTAGTAAGTTTGTAGCAACAGTTGAATGAAACATACTTATGTGTTGTAATTTTAGGAATGTTAGAACTGTAAGATACTGAACATGTTCATTGGGCAGTTTACAACTTGTCCTTTTAAGTTCTGAACACTGGAAAATAACGTTATGTGTTTCTCTGTAGGAAAATGAACTTTACTACTGCTTTAAGAATTGGTATTTGCTTGCTTTTAAGAGGAATGAACATGACAATCTCTTAGGTACCTTAGTTTTGTATTCAGAATATAGTCCTTGTTCACACAATGGATTTTTGGGAGGGAGTTGATTTATTTGACATTGTCATTAATACTTTTTCTCACATGCCTCCAAAGAATTCAGCTAAGTGTGCATGCTCTTTAAAAATGAAAATTACTTAAACATTCCTAAACTATTTACCAGTGACTGAAAACAAAACCATAAATGCGTTTGGAAGGATATTATTGCACTTCTCAAATGCTCCGTTTCTACTTGTCCTTATGACAATCTGAGGGTCTCTTAGCAATAACAAGAAAATACAAATAATCTGCACTTAAAGAAATAATGGACAGGCAGATCCCTAAACTATACTTAATATCTCCTCAGTAATGTTAATGAGCAGGATTGGCAAGAACTGAGGTTTTTACCCACATTGTCCTCAATTTAAAGTTTCAATATAGATTTATTTTATTTATATAAAGTATACATAATTTAATTTATGTTTATTATCTAAGTTTACAGCTTGCTTTCTGTTGGTACTTTCAATATAGGGGAATGTTGCTGTGTTTTGCCCTTTGGGCTTACTATTTTCTTTGTGGAAATGAACAGCTCTTTCACCTGAACACTTAGACACAACATTCCAGTTGGACTGAGATTTCATTGTTTGAACTGGATGTAAGTGAATAGAAAAAATGGATAAAGAGTTTTATTCTGTTGCATCTCATCTCCTGTTTGGTTGTTTTTTGGTTCTAGAGTACCTTGTCTTTCATCCATCACTAACATCTGCTAATGCATCTTCCAAGTGGAACTTTGCCAGAAGTCATGGTCAGATACTATCTTTGAGCTAACAACGAGCACAAATTGCAACTGTATTTCATAATGGGGTTAATGTGCTCACCCTATGTCTCTAAATAGATGTTTCTGAATGTCTTTCATGCTGATGATGTCAACTGTACTTATTATTTGCATATAGTTTTGAATACATTTTCTCTATCTTCTCTGGAATGTTAATGTTTACTGACTACATTTGTCTGTAAGGTTTGGATGCTTTGCATATTTAAGCATTAAATATTTTTCATAATGTGGTTCCTTCAGCTTCCTAGAGCATTACAGGTCTATCTGATACCTCTTATCACTTGGTATTAAAAAATCCTTTTAACCAATTAATGTGAATATCCAGTGTTCATTTATAACAGTAGCAATCAATTACCTGTCACTTTTAATCAGAGGATTAAAAAAAAATTATTTTCAGAGCTTTCATATTGTCCAGTTTCAATCTGCCTACTTATGGTTTCTAGTAACAGAGCTGAAATCATTCATGCCTGGCATCTCATAATGAAGTAGATTATTTCTAGAATTATTTTGATATCTGCAAAAGTACAAGTATTAATTTAATTTCTGTTGTTGCACTTCACAGATGAACTAGAAAAGATATTTCAGTCTGTCTATTTTAGTGGTGAATCTGCATGTGTAGCTGCAGTTTTGTGTGTCATTTAAATGTTTCTATAAACAGCTGGTAAAGCAGTTAAGTCTTTGGGCAAAAGATACTCCATAATCATCTGTAGCTCTTAATAATTACCAAGCACACCTTAGAACAGCTAAGACGTGACTGGATACCTGAGTGTAAGTAATTTATTACTGCATTGTTTGCAAGGAAGATTTTACAAGTCTACACATTAATTGTAATTTCTTATTCAAAACAGTATATGATTTGAAATGTTCTCCTTCTTCCTACAATGTTCTAGAAGAATAGTTTAAAATAGTGAATAGACAAATTTATAGACAAGTTTATTCTCAATTCAGGATAGTTTCTTTACTGTTTCAGTGTCATCTGTGCCTGTTTGATCAGTCCCTCTCAAGAGATGGGGACTGGTTAATATAACTGAACTGATGTCAATACATCATAAGATAAATTGTACATATCTGATTGGATGCTGATTCCAGAAGTGTTCATTTATATACCAGTCACAGTGGGTATTGTGTTTTCTGGTCTGTAGCTGCGGGATTCTTTGACATCTCCTCAAGACAACACCTTTTACTTGGTGCTCTTCCTTGGGGTGTGATGTTTTCTGCTCTGCTGCTGTCTTGAGGCGTTCCCTAGTGTTTTCCCAGCTGATTGTGCACACTAGGTGTTCCCCTGGGCTGCTCTCACATTCCTAACTGTGTTTATTCATCTTGAGTTTGGGATGCCCACCAGCAGAGTGCTGAGATACATGGTGCTACTAGAATTAGCAGCCATGAGTGAGATGGAAAGAAGGAACTTTACAGCAGCTTCACCACTAAAGGCAACATCTTATATAATATTCAGCAACTGCAAAACTGCTTTCCTGTATGGGGCAGCCATCTACAATGCTGCTGTCAAACAAATCCAGACTTGCCTAATTCTAGTGGGATATTTCCACAGTTAGTACAACCTAATTTATAATTTGGTATGATCATATCTTGCTGTCATATGAATAACTAGGCTTTATGTAATTATAGATGATATAACCAGGATATTCACACATTGGAGAAAAGAGCAGTGAATTGGCAGAGAAATGTACTGTTAATTTGCCCCAGTTAAATGTGCTTTGCATTTGAACTAATAAAGATAATGAAGGAGAGGGGAAGGAAACCAGAAATCAGAAGGGTATTATATGATCAGAAAATAAAGAAAAATAATTATATTAGATGTAACATATTTAACATTTCCCAGAGAAGTTGGAGGGATTAAAATGAAAATTTCACAGTAGTAACTTGTCTATTAAATGGAACTGTGGCTGCTTCTTTACAATGAAAAATAGAAATTATCAGGTTCTTTACTTTTGAGCAGTGATATATCTGTTATTGAAGAAAGCTGTGCTCCATGTAAAGATGACATTCTTTCATTTTTGAAAAAAGGTATTAAGTTATTGAAAATGAAAATTTATAAACAAATAAGTAGAAAGACTTAAATACTCATGCAGGAAGAGAGGTCTACTTGGAAACTGCAGATATAAAGCCAACACCTGTTTCCAAGGGCCAGCAGGGGATGTGTTGGGAAATGAACTTACTATCCCAATATATTTATTACAGTTTAGCTCCCTAGAGTTGCATGCAAGCACACAACACACATTCTGCAATATACAGAAAAAGAAATTATCTAATACTGTAACTTTAAAAATGAGGAACTTGGAAAATACCCTGCATAGAGATTATCTTAAAGGATTCAGGTTTATCAGTAATAATTCTTTCTATTCCCTCATCTATTCTAAGGGGAGCTGTACACATAGCTTCTTCTTACTTCTTTTTTGATTTTCAAAATCTGTTATCAGGCTATGTGAATGCAAGATGGGAAAAAGAGAAATGGCTATTCACATTTTCTGACATGTTTTTATTTTCCTTTCCCTCACTCTTTGTAAAGTCCTAGTTTGGAGTGTGGGGAGCTGGTGACTGTATATATTCCCAGCTCTCCTGTCTCCAATAGATATGAGGGTGGACTTAAGGGAGGATGAGGGAACACAGCTGTCATGTAGAGGGACAAGAAATGTCTTACTAAAGCGAACTGGGAGGGTTTTTTTGAGCTATCATGAGTATTATGGCAGACTAGGCCTGGATGCCTTTAAAGCTAGTTATCAAATCTTTTTGTGGCTATGCTCATTGTTTAGATTCCCTTTGTTGCCACGTCAGCCTAACTAGAGTTCAGTCCCAGCTTTTGGCTTTAGACTTAAGTTTTCCCTGAAACAGAAGCTTTGTTTGGATCACTCCTTGAGCCAACAAGATAATGATAAGATGGTTACCTCACTGTCATCAAATATTCACTGAGCAAGATTAGAAGAATGGAGAAAGCTGTTTTTCTGTTAAATGCAGAGAATCGTGCAGAGGGTAGTATTTTCAAGATAGTATGTAAAAGCACAGTCTCCAAACTTTTAATCTCTCTATGAACAAAACAAGAGACTTGCAAAAACTTTGCTTCTCTTACATTATTTCAGTTGTTAGGGGCTATCTTGCTAGTGAAGATGTGAGAATTTAGGGAAAATATCCTGGGAAAATATCCTGGGAAAATCATACTTTCAAACATTTCTGTATTTCTCAGCTGCTTCTGATTAGTCATCAAAATGCTTGTTGAAGAGAGGATCAGAGAAGGTATAAGAATGTATTAGGAATGGATGCACTTCTTAATTTGTAAATAGTGGGGCTCTAAGCTTTTCTATTTTTAAGGAGACAACTTATAAGGCGAAGAGCTAATTCATGGAGCTGTACAGTCACACAGTATTACACATTCCCGTAGCTTTAAGCCAAACTTAGTTTGAAGGATGTTTACTGATCTGAATGTGTGGGTGGTGGAATGTCACACTGAAATGAAGATAAATTCTTTAAAATTTGGCATGGAGGGCATTTTAATTGGCTAATTCATGTATTCCCCATTTCAGTGGGCTAAATGTTGAGAGAATGCTTTATATCAGCAGAGGGGACAGAATTATACTTATCTTTTATGCTTGGAATTTCAGCTGCTAAGAGCTCTGGAGCAGGCTGGAACCCTTGTTCTTGCAGCAGTTTCAATAACTGTTAGAGGTTAGAAGTTAATACCTGGTAGGTACTGATCACAAAAATAGATGCGAGACAAAGAGAAGAGGTAAATCTTTGCCTTATTTGTCTCACCTCCCATGCAGGACAGAGGTTTAGAAATAATTGTGCAGGAGAAAGGAAAGGAGCGGTCTGAGAGGTCCAGGTACAGCAAAGATAAGAACACTATAGTATAAAACTGATGGTGAAAGTGCTGATGAAGATGAGGGGAAAAAAAAAATCAAGTGACATGAGAAAGCCATTTGAAACACAAATGATCTAAAAGTATTATTTCTAAAGGGTCTGATGTGAATGTATTTAAGCACTGTAACTTCCAGGTGAAATTGTATTACAACTTTTAGTTCACAAGATTTTGTCATCTTCAACCCTCTTCTTAGTAAATAATGCCTGCACCCCTTAGCTTTAGACACTGCCCATGAAACAACTGTCTCTGTGAGAAACCTTCTTAGTTGAAAATTTTCTTACCCACCCTTTGCTCAGCAGGCTCTTAAAGACAGGCAGATCAAATGACTTGGCACTGTCTTGCTGTCATGTCAGTAGAGAAGACTATATGATGAGCTAATGGAAGTTTTGCAGCCCTTGCTACCTATAGACACTCTCATCTTATGCAGCTGCCAAATTCATTTGCAAGGGTGAGCAACTGCCTTGATACTTGCCAAATGTTTCCACTGCCATAATAGCCCAGTATATTCAGAGATGTGTAACATACCCATCCTAGCTGCTGAATCTTTCTACATTTTTTGTAAGTACAGGGGTACCAGGTTTCTGTTTTAGCTTTGATTCAAGTCTTGCAATCACCCTCTTGTTCTTGAGGATTTTCAGGCTTCTAGGTGATTGCAAATGCTAGCCCCATGTCTCTGCAGAGCTGGTTTGCTTATGTATTACTAAATAAGAACAGAAGTCCTTCAGACTTATCCTGGGGCTACCATTTTGGGCAGAGCACCTTCACAGGGCTCAGCAATCTGTTGATTTGATAGTTTTGCACTAAAAGGTCCCAGCCTGAATCACTTAAGCTGGTGTCACGCCTTTCAAAGTTCATGTTTGCTCTCTGTTCCAAATGGTATCTTTCAAGACACATTCTTTTGTAGGCATCCTCAGTTTTCTCAGATGTCTTTTTCCCTTTGTCTCATGAACCTTATAGTGATTCTTTTTTTAAGTCTGTCATGGAGAGATTCTTCGTCAGTTCTGTGTGACAAAATAATCCTCCCTGATTGTCCAAAATGCTCCCCTGATTTAAGACATTCTCCTTTTCACGATATTCTGTCTTATAATGCATCTAAATTTACATGGGCCACTTGATGCAGTTAGTAGCTGTTATACAAGCCTATCACTTGTCACATTTGTGGCCATTGAGCTTTTTCAGTAATTCATAGTGATTTAGTGACTTTAATTCCTGACTGTATTATAGTTGCAATTCATTCATTTCAATAGTTCTCCAGGATGCACTGTTTGTATCATTTTGTGGTATTAATTCTAGAGTTTTTCACAGCAAAAACAGAAGGCATAGAAGGCAGTGAAGTGATGTAAGGGGTGCATGTATCTTTATTTTTGACAGTGGTGAGCAGAATTTCTCTCCTGCTACCAATGGTTTGCTGTCCCCTCAATTGTGGTAATACAAGTCTTTAGGAATATGGTCTGCAATTCACTCTACAATGATCCAGATAGAGTCTGAAGAAGTTTTTTTCAATATATTTCTTTCTGCAAGTTATTTGTCCTGTGGCATACTGGATTAGGGAACTGCTGGTGATTAAAACTAACTCAGCTCAGAAAAAAAAAGATTAATATGCATTGTCCGGATTTGTGAGTGCTCATATCAGCACAGTGAAAGGGCAGGAACATTACACAGTTGGGGGAAGGCAGAAATGACTGTTTTGACAAAATCCCACATCTATGTTGGCTTAAACCAATTATTAAGTTCATATTAAATTTTTATGCTTGCAAAATGAATAGATTATTCTGTAGCTAGATCATCTTGCTGAACTGGCTGTGCACTGTGTTGCATAAGTGCAAGTGTTGGTGGAAGGTGTAGGATGAAGGGTGGATTGTGGTAATATCTTTGTTTTTTGTAATTGTCTTGGAGCTACACCTATTATTTTAGCTCAAAGATGTCTATATGTATCATTAATATCCAGGGTTTTCACATTCTGCAATTTCTCATCAAGTACTGATACGACCTTAGGCTGATGTACAGAGTTATTTTAAAAATGGGAAAAAAAAAAAGGAAGGAAAAAAAATCTTGGTTGGCAGCCAGCTTCGTTTTTTACGAGGGTTATTTTACACTCATGAAGAACAATATGTAATTCAGGCAGTTCATCAGACATTTGCTCAAAAGAAAACTATATAGCAGTATTTTGCTGTAATTACATTAGTGTGGAAACTTAGTCTCTCTAGCAACATTAAACACTAAGGTAATACAAGTTTAGATAATACAAGTCTAATATTGGGAGTTGCTGCATCTGGTAGCCCATTATAGGGGAGAGTGGTGCAGCTCCTCATGGCCAGGACCACAAGGATGTATCCTCAACAGGCACATGTGCACACTATATGTGTATATACAGCCAGACATCAAAAAGTTCAGCACTCACACAAAAACAAGCAGCTTCAATGGCATCATCCTTTCCATTCACTGTATGACTATGAAGAAAGCTTGTTTGTGGCTAATGCTTGCGTATATAACATGGATCCTCCAGCAAGTGGCCTTAAATTCTTACTCTGCTCAGTTACTGGTCCCTGGATCCCTTGGTCTCCCAGCTGACACACAAACATGCACTGGGTCTCTCTGGCAGCTGGTGTGACCACTGGCCTGTCCCGGGTGTCCTGGTGTCCCTCCAGTAGCCAAATCTCAGACCTTCTGGTCTCTGCAGTATCTGGCCCAGACTCGTGGTCACTCAGCTTCCAAGCCTTCTGCATGGCTAGTCTGGCTTGGAGTTTGCCCGAGGTCACACACTGACACAGGTATCCAGGCTCTGTGCCTGGGCTCCAGCCTTTGCCTTCTGGTGCCTCAAGCACCCTGGGCCCCTGTGACCTGTGGCAGTACTACTCCAGCTGCTGGCATCTGTGTTTCTGTACATGGTCACACCGAATGGATATTTTCCCTCACCCAGGAAAACAGTTACAAATGTAGTTTAACAGGCAGATAGGACAATCTGCAGGGCTCAGGCCCAGGGGATGGCTGAACTACCTGTTTACATGCACCTGGCCCCTGTTAGCACTTTCCCTCCCTCCCTCCCTCCCAGTATCCTCCTATGCTTGTTCTTTCCCAAGCATACTTTCATGATTAACTATCCCTTGTCTTGCCTTCAGTTCTTCCTCTAAATATCTTGTACTGCCTTCTCCAATCCCAAAATACTTTCTCTGGCATCTCACACTGAGTCCCATACCCGGTGGGCAGTAACCCCTCCTTGAGTGTGTGAGGTGAGAGGTCTAGAGAGAGCCTCTCCTGTAGACTCTGGGTCTCTCTGGCCCCTGGGGCCTGGGAGCAGCTGGACTGAGGGCTTGGTTTCTTTGGGTTCCTCTGCCACGCACTGTTCATTTGTGCTCTTTGTGTCTGTGGGGAGGAGCCTTTAATCACTCACCTTTTTTTGCCACTAAAAAGTCAAGAGTCTGGGTGAGCACTGCACAACTGCTTCAACAGTGCAGGGTACAACATAGGCTCACCTGAGACTCCTCAGTGCTGATACCCAGAGTCTAAACTGTGTGAAGCACATCCAATTTTTTTTCAGTTACTGAAGAACAACTAAGAACAGAAATTAAAAAACCCCAAAACTCTAACCACCAGCTTTAAATTCTTAATATTAGTAAAGTGCAAAGTGAGGGTAAATAGGAAAGGATTAGGTGTTTATAAGTAATGGTTTTCATACAGTGCTTCTAACCACAGGAGTATTTTGTTTCTCAAATTTAAGTGTAATAGGCTTCAAACTATAAAATGCTTTATTTAATCCTGTCTTGAAAGCAATGCCAGTGAAGTGGACTGGTCACAATTTTGTTAGGTGGTACTGACAAGCCAAGTCTTAGAAATGGTTCCAAAAGTGCTTGTTATTTTAAATGCTAATTGATTTTTAGCAGTTAAAAGTCTCCCTTTGTTTAGTGTGAATTTCTTGTTTTGAATGCGGCTTGTGTCTGCTTTGGGTTTTTTCCCCTTAGAGCAAACAAGTTTATACCTAGATCTTTATAGCCTTAGGATATTTCAAGCTATAATTATTTCTCTTTCCTTCCTCCTGCTTCTAGGCTCCCTTGTTTTCAAGGCTGGACATGTTAAGCTTAGGAAGCTGTTGCCACTATCTCAAGTGGTGTTTGTTTCCACCCTCCGGACTCTTTCAGTGGAATACGTCATTTTTCAAACTTAGTTTTTGCTTTTTGTACTTGAGAACATCTTTCATTATATCTGCTGGGTTTGCTCTTTCTCTGATCTGTTGCTCTAGTTTAGACCACTGAAATTTAAAGCCTTGCATGCGTTTTTACGTGAATGCTTGCTTTAAGGTGATACGTTGTTGAGCAAACATTAGAAATGGAGGCACATCTTGTTAATAAAAATCAGATTTTTTTATCTTGAAAAGACGCCTGGATAAATATAATAAAATTCAGTTATGTGCTGGTGGATATTATTAAAACCCCAGTATCCGCACGCTGTAACGCACTCGGTAAATCTGTCACGACTGCGGGCGGCCCCAGCCCTTGCGGTGCCGCCTCGCAGCCCCGGCCGAGGGCCGATGCCGAGGTTCGCCCGGGAGCCGCCTCAGGGCCGGCGCAGCGGCGCTCGGGGCCCGCTCGCACCGAGGCGTTCGTGCCGCTCCTGCCGGTGCCGCAGCTCGGCCGGGGAGCGCAGCGGGCTCTTTAAGAAGCCCCCGTGCCGGTGGCTGTCGCCGGCTGCCAAGTACGGGAGAAGCCGAGCTTTGCGGCGAAGCCCGAGCGTAACCAGCCGGCTGGGGGAGATGCCGCCCCGCAGTGACTGACAGCAGGACCAGCTCTATGCAAATGGCGCCGGGGGCTCTGCCGGGGCTCTCTCCACACGCGCCGCCGCCTCTCGCCTCCCGCTCCCCGTAACGCGCCCTGCCTCGCACAAAGCAATTGTTGCTTTTGGGGGGGACGTCGTTACACGTAAAATCATCTCCAGCAGGGTTTCAGTTTGAGATTGTGTGAGGGAGCTGGGAGATGTGTCAGAGCTTGTTACTCCAGCTAAATTAGGTAATTTTTAGCTGGGTAATGTGCTAATCTTTAAACCTTTATGTTTTTAAATCCTGCGTATGTCTGGTCTCCTCATACAAAAGTGTATTTTGCTTGTTTCTTCTCGCCTTCTTCAGTCTGAAGCCTTATGTAGGTCAGGCTTGGCTTAAGCAGATTTCCTGAACCTGCGTCAGCTTAAGCTGAAGGAATTTTAATAAACCCTCCCTTGTAGGCGTGGGCCTAAATGAGACTAGCCTAGTTAAGCCTGATCTTTTTCTGTTTGTGAAAAAGAGCTGAGCAGAGCTAGGGACTGCATGGTGGCTCCAGGAACGGCTTCCTTAATTCAAAGATAACAATGGTTGGAAAGGCCAGATCTTCTAATTTTACATTATCTGAAAAGCTCGATTTGCTAAAACTCGTGAAGCCGTATGTTAAAATTCTCGAGGAACATACCAATAAGCATTCTGTAATAGTGGAAAAAAACAAATGCTGGGATATTATAGCTGATAACTACAATGCCATCGGAGTAGATCGCCCTCCTCGTACTGCACAGGGCCTGCGCACGCTGTACAAGAGGCTCAAAGAATATGCCAAACAGGAGCTATTGCAGCAAAAGGAGACTCACTCAGATTGTAAAAGCAGCTTTTCCGAGCCAACCAAGAAAGTTGTGGAGATGATTCCACAGATTTCCAATGTGTGTTTAAGAGACAGGAGCGGTGTTCAAAGGTGAGACAATTCTTTTTATTTTGTTGCTGAATGAAAATTATGGCGCCTCCTATCTACTTTGTAACGCTTTTGCTTGTGCTCAGGCACCTAAAGGAAGTGTTTATCTGAGAAAATTCAGAAATGGGAAACAATGACAAAAATAATACTGCTTTTGTTTTATGAGAAGCTTTATGTTGACTTAGCATTGCATTGATTTTTTTCAGCTCTTTCAAAGCTTGTTTCAGAGTCTTTGTGATACTCTGGAAAGTGAGGGTTAAGAGAGAATCAAAGAGAAATAGTAGCTCCAACCTCTACCCCTCCCCTACCTTTTAATAGGCAGATTATTCAAACACTGGCAAAGTGATGGCTATTCTCCTCCATTTAAGGTAATACTGCAGTCATTTTGCAACATATGGAACTGTTACCAGTTTATACAGGATTTTTAATAAAGTTAGTTCACAGAGCTAAGAAACCTTATTCACCTTTATTCTCTCATTTACTTTGGTGTTTGCATGTTATGTTTTAACTAATCCCAACCCTTTAAAGAAAAAAAGATTGATTCTCCATACTGCAGTGCCTTTGTGAGTGCAAATGTTTTTTTAAATTATACTTTACTTGCATTGACGGTGGTTCCCTGAAGCTGGAGCAAAGCTAATTGCAGTCCAAACTCCAAGCAGTTCTGTGTCTTATGTGACTATTTAAATACAGAGAGAAACTGAGAGGTACAGCACTAGAAGTTTTCTTTTTTTTGCGAGGTTTCTTTTTTTTGCTGCTCAGTAAAGTGAGACACACTGTCTAGATTTGAGCCAGACATAATACAGGCAGGCACTGTGCAGGCTTTCTCCCACAGCTGGCTAATGCCCCTCATATCTGACTTGCAACACTCTGCTGGTTCTGTATTGGTCCTTGAGGGATCAAAAAATGCCTGGGTCGGATTTTGGTTCCTCCAGATACAAAAACTAAGCTAGGGAGTGGGGGAGGGAAGTCAAATAACTCACCAGCAACCTTGAGAAAGCTCTGATTTTTCTTATTTTCCCAAGCAGATTAATGGGAAGTGAACTTTCCGTATTTTAATCAGATATACTGATAGTGAGTGCAGCAGCGTAACACTCTAAGAAAAGCTGGCATGCGCACACTCGGTGAATTGGATTCATGGTGCCACTGGTTGAACTGAATGGTAACAATTGTCTAAATCCCAACATGCCAGATGCTCTAAAAATATTCTGTTGTGGGTCCGTTGCGTAAAGAAGTCTAAAGCAACTGGACTGTGCTGCTGCTCCTGGTGAATGCCCCTGGAGGAACCATTCCAAAGAATTCTCTGGAACAAAATGAGGCTTTTAATTGCGCTAATAAAGGTTGCAGTGTCTTGACTACCAACTTTTGTAAGGAGGGGGGAAAAAAAAATAGTGTGAGAACTTTAGTTTGTAGATCGGCTTATAAAAAGCACTGACGCTTTTAGTGAATGATTAAGAGCTAATGATCTCCATAGTTTGTCTCCTGTAATTTAAACATTTTCTGCAGTTTTTTATGGGTCTGGGAACACTGGCTTGATTACTGCTTGCCCAAAATCGTTGTTCCTAGGAACAACCACTACACTGTGGGCTGAAGGAAAAGAGCATGATTTAAAAGATTATTTTTTTCCCTGTCCAAATACATAATTATTTGATAGTTCTCTGAATTGCATTTTACCCCAGTTTTATAAACCCGATGTTGGGTTTTAGCTCACCAGGATATGACTTAGGTTTTGGAGGAGGGAAATATGACTTATAATGAGCCCAAATTCTTAATCGCACCTTTAAGCAATTTCTAGCTCACTGTGATTAAACAAAACCTGGTGAATCATGGGTGCCTGCAGGGTTATAAACACCATGCCCCAATTGTGGTAACTGTTGTTTGTCTTTCTTTCAGTCAAGTTGTCAGAAACAACATTAGTAACCACCATAGAGGCAGTTCTTTTGTTTCTCAATTCCTTCTTTCTCTCTTTGCTGTCTAATTGTTTTCCTCTTAAGAGGCTGACTAAGGAAAAAAAAAAAAAAGCCTCATCAGAGTTACCTGAAGATCTGGTAATTTTTCTAGTTCTGTGTGGATTACCCTATTAAGAGCTGGATTTTTTTTTCACTGTTTGGAGGCTCTAGTCTATGCTACACAAAATCTTACCTTTCTTTCTTCTATTTAACCTCTCTTACTTTCTCTTTCTGCTCTCTCTCCATTTCCTTTTGTCAGAATGACCTGCTTCTCCTGCTGGTTGTTTCCACTTTTCTCAGGCTAGAAGCTGGCCAGGAGCCAGCAAATAAGGAGAGAAGCTTTATTAGAAGCTGTGGTTGTGAAGAGGGGGGAAACTCAGAATTACACTCAGCACAGGGGAAAACAAGTGAAAATTTGTGTGCAGGATAATGCTTCCGATGCTGAGAGGACTAAAACAATATGAGAAAGAAGCATGTAGGAAAAAGTGAAGCTCTGTGGCATGAGGTAGACGGGGGAGTAAGGTGATATAATTGATACTCTATAGGGAGCTCAGGTAGCAGTCAATTGAATTAAGATTATCTTGGTTTTTTCTTCAGGAGATTAATGAAAGGTCAGTTTTCAATACCTGCTTCAGATGGATGGTGGTTTTTAAAGAATCTTTAGTTTAAATAGTTTGTGTGGTTGACAGGCTTTATTTTTGGAAAATATATTGCTCTCACCCTGATGAGCCTTTTTGCAACTGAGTACTGAGGAGCTTTCATGCTTTTATTATAGAAAATGTATTTTCATGTTAATGGATGGCAGGCTAGGTCAGGGTCCTTCAGAAATTGCAACTATGATTGCTTATTTCTTTTAAACCAGGAGTTTTGAAGACCATGGGAGATCCAGGAGTTACGATCATGCCACCTTTTCATTAAGGAGTTAGTGCATTTTTGTGAGAACAGGATGTATAAATTGCATTTCTTCTTTGCTTCTGGGAATTTGAACCCACATCTCTTACTAACCAGGATGGTGATTTAATAATCAGATAACTTCTCAGAGTGTGGCTTGTAGGGCTATGAAGGCATTTTAAGGTGTAGAAAAACTCCATTGCTCACCTCCAAATTTAGGACAGGTTCTCCAGGATAGGGGGAGCATCTGTGAATGTTATGTTAATCATGGATCTACTTACTGCCTTTAAGTGCTAGCAGCAGGTTTTGAAGGGTTCAGAAATGTCTTGAATCTGCAACCACCAGATATAGGCTCTGTTTTAGACAGTCCTGTCCATGAGAGTGCAGTGGCTTGGCTGTCAATCCCAAGTTAATATATTCGTGTTCTCATGTAACTCTATACTGCCTTCCCAGTCATGCTGCAAGTATTCTTTATAGATCTGTGCAGTAATAGATCGAGAAGCTGATGTGGCTTAAAAAAGCATTACCTGAATAAAGGAGTGATGTGCAGAAGTGTAGGGTTTCAAACACAACTGATGGTAGACAAGTGTCAGGAACAGCTTGAGCCATTATTATCATCAAAGCCAGTGCAATGTCAAATCATGATTTGAGATGCTGCTGACTCAGGGATTTACACAAAGACAGATGAGTCAAGTGGGTGTTGTTCTTTAAAAAAGAAATGCATAGAGCTATAGGCTGTTCTTAATGGAAACATTTCTGTGTCTTGAAGCTTCAGAAGAAATATTAAAGCCAGCAATTCAAAAGGGAAGGAGCAGGGATTAACTTGGTTCCCAAATCTTCTGGCAAGGGTTGTCTTCTAGACTCTGGTTTCTTTTCCCAAGGCTCTTTGTGTAATTTTATTTAGTGATTATTTTACGTTGAAAAAAAGCCCAAATACTTGGGTGCATGCATCAGAAATGGGGGGCACATTAAAACGGGGAGACAAATACGTGTGAGAGATGGAAGCGTTTCTGCCATAGTCCACTCCATCTAAATTAATGTCCTTTTAAAAAACCTTTTATATTACATAAACTTTCCCCTCTGTTACTTGCATGACTTGGTGCTGCTTTTTAAAAAATATTTTCATTTATCACTAATAGCCCTTCTTGCTTCTTCAGTGTCAGAGTGGCCTACCAGACGAGTTCTCTGTTGGCTGTACTGCCTTTAGAGCAATAAAATCTGAGTAAGACAGGGCTGTGTGTATGTGGTGGAAAGAAAGAGGGGCATAAGTGGTGTTCAGGTAATGAAAGTAAGAGTCCTGGGCATAGATAGCAGAGTAGTATTCAAATGAAGCTTTGGTTACTTACAGCTATGCCTTTTAAAATAGTTTTTAATGGATTATTTAAATATGATTTTGTGTGTTCTAGTGCTAGTATCGATAAAGAAACAATTGCTGGTACCAGTTCACCACAGGCAATGTTGGATCACCATCCTGCGACAGTCATGATGGACTTGCAGTTGGAAGAGGATGTCAAACCTCCTCCTTCTCTGATTATAGACTCACAGCAAAATGAGAACTTAGAACAAGAGGAGGAACACCAGCTGGTGCATGTTATGGAAAGGTCTCCTTCAACATCAGTGTCTTCAGTTGATATGAGGGTGATGATGTCTCCTTCCCCGGTACCAAGAAGAGATGAGTTTTTTAGGCTTGAGGTTGGAGAACGCTTTAGACCAATGTGTGGTTATGACCCACAGATGTTACAAATGCTGAAAGAGGAGCATCAAATAATATTAGAAAACCAAAGAAAAATTGGTCTTTATGTACAAGAAAAAAGGGATGGTTTGAAAAGAAAGCAGCAACTGGAAGAAGAACTCTTGCGAACAAAAATCAAAGTAGAGAAGCTGAAGGCAATACGACTACGCCGTGATCTGCCAGAATACAGCAGTATCTAAATATTTTATTACTTCTGTCACATTCTTTGAGATACTTAATAATAAATGCAAAATTGTTTCTTTTGTTAATATGGATGGATCAAAATCTGGGCTTAAGACATGACAGCACATGTTGTTTAAGTACCTTAGAAAAATACTTTGTTATGGGTTTGAATGCACCAACTCTTCTGGTCTAAAGTATAATCAAATCCATGTTTAAGTGTTTAGATTAATAAAAATGCAAACTTTAAAAATATTTCCATTTATCTCTAGAGTTGTGATGAGTTAATGGAAATTTAACTCAGCTCTTGTTATAAATTTTGGTCATATGCATTATTTTTTCAAATAATCACCTTTAATATCTTAATGAAGTTGCAGGTAAATAAATGCATAAAAGGAGAAATAAGAGGCTATGTTTAAATGTTTTATTCTTTTCAAGTTGGTCAATCTTATGACAGTAGTGACATTTTTCTGATATGTCAGCTTGGAAAACAAAATTACTGGATTGTTATATTTTTTTAATGTTCAGTAGACAGTTGAATAAATGTACATCTTTTTAAAAGTTAATACTTTTTAATTGTTTGCAGTGAAGAAGTGTTTCCATAGGATGTTATCAAAATAAGAGACAATGAATGCAACACTTGGTTTTTAAAACTGCATGCATGTGTAATTTATGTGTACAGTTATCACAATTGTGTATTCAGTTATAGTAATTATACTGGTGATCAACCACATAAATATCTTTGCTAATTTGCATGCATAATTACTACAGTGCATGTGCAACCAAGACAGTTGCAGGTGCCTTTGATCAATATCACTATGACTATAAGCTACTGAAATAAAATAGTTTCTGTGTGTAACATGTGACTTGAAATCATCAGAAGATTGTGTTATTCTGAGTCCCTTTTATAGATGCTGTTGTTCCGATCTTTCAATTAGTTTCAAATAAAAAGCCCCAAATGAAAACAAAATTGATTCTTCTATCTGTCCTGGTAGCAGCTGTTTCCTCTGTAGTTATGATCAGCGTTCATAACTGGAGGAAAAAAATGTGGAAAATATAAATCCCAGATGATTAATTTCTTCATAACTCTTAGTCTCCTGCCTGTTGTGAATGGATCCACAACTGCCTTAGACCTCTGGCTCCTTGCTCCCCATAACAATACTTTCCCCTTCCTCTAACCTTTACAGCAAGAAAAGGAAATGAAGGACAGCATCAAGGAAAAAGAGAGAACAATGGAAATGTAATTCCTCCGGTGTCTCCCATGTCAGAGGGCCCCAACAACAGATTGAACAAAAGCAATAGGAAGAGACTATTTCTTCCTCACTCCTGTCACCACTGTTTTCCAAAATTTGATTTTCTCCACTCCCACAAACCTGTGCATGCAAGTGTGGGGCAGTGGTCTGCATTAGCAGACTCTCAGTGAGGTAAGCTTCACACCTCCTTGTTGGTCTTCAGAGTAAATCAGGTACCACAGGAGTAGGTACTTATTGAAAACTGAAGACTGGAAGCATTTAAGTGTAGTTGAGGAGCTAATGGAGCTTAAAGAATTACAGTTAAAATTTGGGATATGATAATCTTGACTTGTCAGTGCCCAGGATAACTTTAACAGGTTTCAGGTAGGAAAAGTAAAGAAAGCAAGTCTTTTATTTACAAACTGAGGAAAAATATAGAACAATGAGAACAGGTGTTGACAATGTGGAGTTCCTCAATACTCTTTAATTGTTTTTTTGAGAAGAGAGTACTGTAAGTGTTCTGGGAATTTTTGTGTACTAAAAATGATGGTGCCTGGATAAGTGGCCTTTATTCCAGTACAGTCCTTGGCTTTCTGCTGTGTTTCTTAGTTCAAGGACATTGATCTGGTTTTGTGTAGCTGGAAGCGCTTCAAGGAGATACTCACTTCTCTGAGTTTACAAGAATCAAAATCCCGGCTTTAATAAATAAATGCAGATTTTATTTGTTCTGCTTCTCAGAAATGGGAAACAGCACTAAATTATCTGCAGTTGTCTTGTAATTTGCAAATGTGTGATCTTATCCTTTCAGTTGAAAATCAGAATTCTGGTTTCCAGCGGTAAGGAATTAATTTCTAGTTTCTGTTCTTATATGTTATGCAAACAAACAAGTTTTTATTAGTTTATAAAATAATTCCCTTACAGCTCATTGTCTTGCAGTGGTTTTGAATTACAGGTACTCTTAACACTGGCCACCAAAATGCTCTGGGGTCATTAGAATGTTTTCTTTTGATGCTAGATGAAGAGGTGACTTCCAGGATTTCTACTGGTATTTTTATTTTGAGGACTAGAACTAGAGAAATTTTCAGTCTTGGAAAGCTTGTGGTCTTTTCTGAACTGGCAGGCAAAGTAGTTGCAAAAATAGGACTCTGCGTAGAGCAAAGTCTCCCTTGTGTTCTTGATGTTGGAAGGGGAAGGATGAAAATGAATAAAGAAATAAAATATACTGTCCCCTTATAGTTGGTGTTCTTCCATGTTTTGTTGTTCTGACTTTGTGTCACTTGTTAGTGGAAGACTTTCTTATCTGCAAGCAGCACCTCTAGTTCAGAGATCTCATCTATCTCATTTGCTGTGTTCTCAGTTTTGTTTCTTTTGACTTTTGGGGAGCTTGGGAAAGGGGGAGACATCTGTTGAGTGCCCATGGAGCTCGTTCCTTTCATTACTAGTGAGATGATTATTTCCTTTAACTAGGGAAGTGTTTCCTTGAACCTTCAGTGCCATTGTATTGCTCTCTCAGTGCAATGTGGTGCTGACTATATATTTTACCTCTCTGTGGTGGTGGATTTGCATTTCTTTCTCACTCCACATCTGCTTTACAGTATCAGGTTATCTTTCAGAGTCAGACTCTCACTTCTCCGTGCTTGTTCCTGGTTTTTTTCCATGTATTCCTAATACTGGGTACATGCAGCACAGCTGTGGCTGGTCCTTCTGGACCATGAAGTGCTATAATTTTTACTGTTCCAGCAAATGATACTGTGCTAGTGTGTGTGAGAGGGATGGTAGGAGGAGGCCCTTTCCTCCTTCACCCTCATTCTTATCCTCTTACTCCCTTCGCTACATCTGGCAGTGCCATTCCCTGTCTGCATGTTTATAATGTACAGAGTACAAGCAGAGTAATTTTAGGCAAGGACAAATTTCTACCATATGTTCATGTTCTTCTGCTAAGATAACTGCAATAAACAGGCTGTAGGAGTAACTTAATTCCAGACATCTAATGGATTTATGTTTAGGATTAGAATAAAAAACTGTACTTGTGATAACTTTGTGAGAATTGTGATAGCATCTTGTGTAATTTCATCTATCCAAGCAACTGGCTAGCAATCAGTCTATAATTTCATCGTTGCTACCTAATTAAGTTGCTTTTTTTAATTTCTGCTTCCCTCTGTAAGCTTTTGATTCTTGTGTAATGCTTGCCTTAGATGAGAATTCTTATCAGGTAAAAATGGTAAGAGAGAATACTCCAAGACTGGGAGAGATTGCTTGTATCTAGTTGTACTTGTCATACCTTTGTTTTCTAACATTTTCCACTTAACTAGCTTAAATTTATTTATTTCATTTATATGTCTACACATTTTCGGACTTTGGATTATTTCTCCCCATACAATGAAAATGCATAAGCTTGAGCTTGCATACTGTCTTTGGGCAAACTTGTGCTCACTGGATTTCCAATAGTCAAAGCCATTAAGTTCCTCATAATGAAGTGATAGTTGTTTCTGAGTGTGAGGAAGAAACAAATAATCGTGCTATCCAGGCTGCCTGGCTAAGCTGTCTTAAAATTTCCTATGCCTTTTTTTAAACTGCTTTAGGATGCTTCCATGTCAATTTTAACTTCAGTAAAATACTAAAATGGCTACTCAAGAAGGTGATAAAATGTTGTTTTCCTAAGATGTTGATTAGTTTTCCATTTTCCCTATGAAAATAAGAAGAAGCCTCTAAGAAGAACACTTTTAGTATTAAAATGCATTAAATACAGCTTCTCAGTGTGTATTCTTAACAAGTAAGACCATTATTCTGTTTTCAATATCCAGGTCTTAAATTGAGAAGTCTTACTGCCTGTGTCTTAGAGTAAAAAAAAAAGGTTTACAGTAGTTAAAATAATGTCTGTTAGCTGTCTGTATAACACAGGACTAAATTTCAATCATTCTGTGACCTCTGTTTCTCTGTTTTATCTCTGCTAAAACCAAAAGTATTTGCCTTGGTGTCAACCTGTGTGTAGTGATGCCTGCTCTTAAATGACATCCAGTTTGTCTGAGTAAAATTTTTCTCCATACTAAAGATGCAGTTTCCTGAAGTTCCACTGAATGCTAACTAACAGAATGTGAATTCTTCCTTGTAAAACCTACAGTTGTCTAGTGGAAAAATAGTTGAAAACCTTGCTTTTGATTCGTGTATGTGGGGAGGTGGATGAGGGTCAGAGAACCCAAGGAAAGCTCAGCCATCTGTAGGCATTGGCATTCCCCACTGCCTCTGCCTTTCTTCCATGCTGTGGGATTTTCACTCTGTTTTATCGTAGTGATGATGCAGAATGATTGTTGATGCATCCAAATATCTCTTTAGTATAACACCTTGTTTGACTCTGTATTACTCACACAAGAAGAGTATAGTATAATTTTAATTGAATACTTAATTAGCAGTTACTCTAAATAATTCATGATTTTTATTTGCTCTTTAACAAAACCGCAGACTTGGAAAATGCTACTGATTTTTTTTTGTATTTTCCATATGCAATTATATATTTTTTTGAACAGAAGTCATTGTTTTCTGGCCATGCCCTTTTGGCTCTTGATTTTAATTTATAGTTAGGCACAATAATTAGCATAATTTGACATAAATATCATGAAAAGATAATTCCACTGGCTTACATTGACTCTCCATATTTGGTTGACTTCAGGACCCAGTTTGGCTAAGGCTTCGTCATTTTGTTTACAGTATTCTGTGTGTCACCATTTGCTTGCTTTGTATGTTGTTGTAAGAGCTTGTCTGTGTCGCTAACACTTTCTCAAAATGTATGCATTTTCAAAGTTTGGAACTTTCTACATGCTTGAAATAAGTAAACCAGTTTATAAATACCTGATTTAAAGTTTTTCTTTTTAGCTTTCATTTAACAGAAGCAATTAGACAAAGTGTTTATCTAGTTTGGGGATGGGGAGAAGGGATGTTGGACTGCATGTGGTTAGATGCTACAATATTGTTTGTGTCCTGCATTGTACCTGATAAAAACTTGTAGTAGTGTCAAGTTTTATTTGTTATTAATCACTGAATATGTCATGTGAAAGAAGTAAGGTCACTTGTCCATACTATTAAGAATACCATTTTGTGAAGTCAGACATTTGTGTGTGGTACCTAACAGAGGTACAGGATTAAAGTAAGTATGTTACTATTGCTATTGCTGTGTTCTCTATTGCAATATGTCATTTGTTTTGGGCTGCACTCTGAGCCACCCCCAAACAAAATTGTAAGCACTGCAGGTTTCAACCAAGTAATGTTTGCATTGCTTTGCCAGTAGGTTGTACATGACAAGATGACCTTAGTAGCATTAACTCTCCATTTGGCCAAGCTACTTTGTGCTGTGTTACCTCCTTTCAGGCTGTAATGCCTGTGTTCTGTGTATGTGTTTGTTGATGACTCATCTTTTTCCTGTGAAACAAATTGCAGGGAGAATACTCTGTTTAGCATATATTGAATTTTTATAATCTTTCCTTTGCAGTGTTACAGTTTCCCTGTGCTTTTGAAAAAAGTACTTGAAACTTGGCATCAAGCTGGTCTTTGGTCATTCCTATAAAACCTCAGTCAAGTTTGTCTTAATTTGTTAATCATTAACAAACACAGAAGGTGGTCATTTTCAGAACAAGTTTGTTACACTTTGGATATAGTCCATAACAACTGATTCTTAGGGAAGCCTATCCAGCCTGAGCACATTGCACTCTTGAGAGTGGATCAGGAAGTTCTCAGCTGTGAACACCTTGAATGAAAGCAAGAAAATGTGTCTCCAGTTTTGCCAGTAATGGCACAAACAGCCTCAGTGAGGAAGCCACTTTGTTTAGATCCAGAGGGTGGCAGATGACAAGAATCTTAAGCCCATATGCCCATCTTTCAGGACAGTAAGGATTTCAGGGCTGTTGAACTGTCCAGTTGGATAGGTAAAGGCCCAGCTCTTTTGCAAAAAGACCAGCAATAGCCTGGAAAATACAGGTTGCATCTCTGTGATTCAGAGTGCTGCATAGTGTGTGTGCAGAAAAGGCCTGGACTAAGTTCATTTAGGGAATTTAGCCTTCACTGTTTTTTATAATTATTTCTGCTAGATAAAATAAATTCCTTTCAGAATATTTTTTGTTATGTAACTGTACATGCTAATTTGCTGTACTTGAGTTTTGAAAATACACAGTTCCTAAGTAAACTTCTGAGATGGCACTAAAGATGTTTTTCAGCAGTGTAGAACTTAAATATATTTGGAGAGTTTCAGCTACTTTAGCTCTGAAGATCTAGTGGGCATCTCTAAAGCTTGTTTTCAGAGGAAATAGAGATAAATTTAATTTTTTCTAAATTTCATCCTTCTGAGTGTGCCCATGCATATGTTCACAGGCCCAGCATGAGATACACATAGGGGCAGTTGATAAGAAGAGCTGCATGTGCTGCAGAGGCTTTCCAGAGACACCAAGGGTCAAAGCAGTCCTTTGGGAATAGCAAGTAGAGCCGGTCTGCTGATGGAAAGCTGCCACATCTCCATGTCTTCTAGCGTTTCCTTATATAAGTGGTCAGCTCAGGACCAAAAATAGGCAGGGTTGACATAAAGTAGGCTCTGTTAAAGGCATCCTACATGGAATCATCTTATTAATTTGCATTGGAATTTCTATGCAATTTAAGTTGTATTCAGTTTTCTTACATCCAGACCCAGCAAAGGCAGCACAGTAAACACCTTGTACCTCCACAATGATGAATTTCTTTTCTTCCCTCCTTCATTTTCCCTGTTCTGTTTTGCTTTCCTAGTAAGAATTACAACTAAAGCTTAGGTTTTTGTGTTTGGGCAATAAATATTACTTTTCTGCTTGGACTACTGAATGGATTACATTTATGTAAATCAAAGTTATGTAACTTGATTTGGAAAGATTACTTTTTCCCTTTCCAAATATTTCGTCAGCCACTCTGCAAGTAATCATTGCTGCATAACACATGAAAATTCTAAAAAATATGACTCATCCTTTGTGTGCCTCTTCCCAGGGTAATGTCATAAATTTTAAGCAGTCCTGTTTAAATAATTTAGGACAGGAATATGTTGTGTTTCTTGCTTGTGACAGTGGGCACAAGTTTTATTGATTACTTGTATTTTAAGGACTCTACTGTAATCCAGGGAAATCAAAGATAGCCATTAACAAACACAAACAGGACATTAAAAGTGTTTTTACTTCCAGTATGTGCTAAAACAGATGTTAATATGAAGAATATGTAATCTTAATAAATCCCTTTCTGCCTGCTTGCTTTTTTTACAGATCTAAGTCTTCGCATTTTAGAAACAGAGATTTTGAACAATACATAAATAGTTTTATTTTGCTTAAAAAAATGACAGAAGTAATAAGAAATGCTTAAGAGAATGTCAAACCGCATAGTTTCAAAGTCCCACATATGGGTTTAGCTGAGTACCTTCCATTTACATTTAAACACAAAAGGATGAGCACTTATATCTCTGCAAACTGCTTCCAAAAATGACTGCTTTTTGAGAAGGCTACAATTAGCCTGTGATTGTGTAACAGTCTATTAACCATTTTTAAATAATGTGGGTTTTTTGATAATTTAAATATTTTGAATATTTTCATATCACATTTACATTATAATTTATTGCAATACCATTTAATATTTACAGAACCGAAGAATAAATTTTGCTTTCAGGCATCACTTCTGCATTTATTTTTTGAGGTAAAAACCCCTTTACTTGACAAAATAATCACAACAACTTTCAATGTGGATGGCAACATTAAGAAGTATAGTAAACAGTCGATTTGGATGGCATTTGACTGGTTCCAATGTTTTACCGAGTTGATCTGGCTCACTGCACCGAATGATGCCTGCAGCCTTTTAGAATTCTCAATGATGCTGCTTTTTCCTTTGATAATAGGACTTGCACATCTATTTCTGTGGACCTGACAGAAGCTTTCAGCTTAGTTCATTAAATTTTTACAGTGAAAGCTGGAGTCAGTTGGAATTTTAGACAGCTGAGAGGTTTAGGAAGAATAGTTTTCTGCAGTGGAGCTGTAATTTTGAAAGTATGTGCTCTCCATCCTCCTTCCTCTACAGCTGTTTCATTAAATGGTGATGAGAGGATTGTTCCTACATGTTTGAATTAAATACATATACCAGCTCTGTTACTGAATATAGAAGGTTCCTATTTGATAATAAAGGTTACATACTCAAGTGTTCAAAAACTCACAAACAGCACAACCTGAACCACGTTTCACATTCTGTTGGGTATAGTCATTAAGTACATTATTAAGGATTGTATTTCTGTAGGCTTCCTTGCCAGTTCACAGAATGGACTTTGTCAACTCAGTGAGTCACTATTCAGTATTTTCTTTCCACCTCTTTGTTCAGTTATAGAGCTACGCCTTGTTCTCAGCACATTTTTCAAACTATTTTATTTAATTAGCTAATTTTTTTTCCTCTGGTGCTCATTGTGATAGTATCTGAGTGCCTACAAGATGTAATTACGTTTCACAACATCTTTGTGAGACAAAAAGTTGGTGTAATCTCCACTTTCTAGGAGATAAAGCGCAAGTTGAGGCAGGGAGAACAGCACAAAAAAGCCCTATTTTTATGGAAGGTGCAGACTGAATCATGAAAGCATTGTCTCAGTGCTTTAGGATACTGTGCAGTTAATCTTTCCCAACCACCACTTCCAGTTACACCCATGAGTGTTCACTCTTAGTACAAATGAGACTGAATCACAAGTCAGGTGCTTAGACAAATGTTTATTGCTGAAAGTTGGGGTTAAATGACTTTCTTTACATCACAGGGAAACTCCGGAAGACATGCAAGTAAAGTCCAGTTCTTTAAGGCATTATTCATCTTATCTAACCACAAGATTGGACTATCTGTCCTTGTAGCCTCGTCCATCCCACACCTTTTGCAGTTTACAATAAAGCAGTGCAGAGATGGCAGAGGCAACAGCAGCTTTTTCATGCCACTTTTCCTGCCTTTCCAGCATTCAGTTCTCTGCACTGAATGAGCAAGCGGTCCCATGGCAGTGTAGTGCAGCTTGTTTTCCCTAAAGACTTCATCATGAATGTATATGCACAATGGGGCAGATCAGGTCATTGGAACACCTTATTTTTGACATCTTCAAACTTTGCTTGACTTCACAACCTTAGAATTATTCACTTGATGGAAGATGGGTCATAGGGGTGGTGAGCAGGTGAGTAGCATGGTTTTGTACCACAAAGTTGTTAATCTTTTGAGTTTTGCAGCAAATTAACATTTCTAAACAGATTATTCCATATAATTTGATATTTTCATCTATGTAAGACAGTGAGGGTTGAAAACCTTATCTTTCCTCTTTAAAGTAATAAAGCAAACTACTTCATTAAGACATCACTGAATTCAGTGTAAACTATTAATATCAAGGCTTGCAGTGTTTGCCCAGTTGGTTTTGCATGTGTTTGCTACAGCAAAGAAATTGAAAGACTGAAAATTTTTCAGGTTGAAGAGCAAAAGGTACTGAGGGGACTTAAAGGAAAGTTCTGGGTCTTCTGCTGGTCCTAAACTCAGAGTTGATTTGGGTTTGTCTTGCAGGGAATGATCTGTGAAATGAATCTGGCTCAGGAGCTTAATTAGCTCCATCTCTTATGTTGCACCTAAATCTTCCATTGCAGCCCTGTTCATCTGTGGAGCATCTACCAAACCTGAGTCTGTAAAATTTTATAGAACAATGTAATAGTTACAGTATTTTTAAGTTTACTACCTTTAAGACCGCTGTGGTAGTCTTAAATATTGAATTAGGGAAAAAGTTGATGGATGGGGGAAATGGGCCTTTTTTACCAGAACGTTGTTTATGTGAGTGCCCTTCATGCCTTTGTGCGGTCAGTGCTCTTCTGTGCTCAACTGCTTGCCATTTTTTATGTGGCAGTACCATGTTGTCTTTAGTTGGTTTCTTTGGTTATCATTTTCCACTTCTATTTTCCCTGTCATTGGCCTAATCAGCTCCTGTTATCATTTTTTCCTCCCAAGTTGTCCTGTGATTTCCCTCAGTGTTTGCCAGCTGTACATTTCCATAGTGAATCTTGCATTTTGAGGGTCAGAGATGAGAGGCAGAAAGGTTATTTTTGCACCACCTCCTACTCAGAAAATTCCAACTCTATCTGGTCATTGACTCATACTGGACCCCAATCCCAGTCTGCCCAAGTGGTTTTTTCCCCAACCATCCTCCTAACATATCTTGTTGCCTTCTTACTCTTTTACTCCCTGTCTGGTTTCTAGCCTTTTCCTGCATGCTTTGCTTCCAGCTCAGACTTCCAGTCTTTTACCCAGTTGCAAATTTTCCACTGGTTCAGCATCAAACTTCCTTTCCAGCAATTGTCTTCCTTGTCAGGCTTCATCTCCAAAATTGCTTTTCCTTGTCCCTTCTGCCATCCTTACTTGTTTGGGGCCAGGAGAGGGAAAGGTGGTCTGAAGGAGAGGACTGTAGAAAAATTCCCTTCTGGAACTGTGGAAGGAACTTAACTTTGGTCTGAGCAGTGAAAGCTGTGACTACTACAGAGAAACCTATTCTCAGCCTCAGTTGGAGCATGTCCAGTGTGTAATCCTCAAGAAATTAAGCTGTAGAGACTGTGAAAACTGCATTTCTTTCTAAGAGAGTTGTTTAGCTTTCAGGAATGGAAAAAGTTTTACCTTAGCCAAAAAAAAAAAAAAAAAAAGGTGTTATCTCCTCCACAGATTTTGAGATTCTTTTCCAGAGTATTGAGTTAGTAGAGTTTCTACAAGGAATGAGAGTTCATTGTAGCTAAGAGTGGATTCATCTGTGATTTTTTTTCTTTTATATAGTGATTTTTCTTTCAGCGCCAATTTTTATGGACATTGTGCATGTGTGTGAATATGTGTGCTTAACCTGAGACAGCTAGCATGGAAGATGTACTATGGACTCATGAAGGCCTGGCAAAGTTACTAGCTTTGTAAAATAAAATCTACTAAAGGAAATCCCCAAGGTATTGCATGCTTAGGAATTTAGAAGCCAGTTTGATTGGCATTTCAGATTATTAAGTGTCTTTGAAACAGAAGTTTAAAAATATTAAAAATATTTTAAAAATTTATCATTTGCATTTTTGTTTTAAAATAATTTTGGATTTAGAACAATGATTTGTTTTCCAAGTAAGATATTCCTCCTTGAAATATCAGTCTGTATGTGATTTTGTTATCTGTGCTCATACATGCAAAATTAATTACAAATACATTTTGTCTTGGAAAGAGAGGTACAAAGCACTGGGTTTTAATGAAATTACTCTGAAATGTAATCCCAACTGTCATTGATTCCTGTAGGTTTAGGGCAAGCCTTGACTCTTACTGTTTGCACTCTTCCTGAAGTCTCACAGAAGTCCCATGGGAAGAATTATTACATATTTTTCCATCTTGGAGGCCCACTGATATACATTTACATGTTAGCATAGTATTAAGTTTATGATGAGACTGAAATAGCTTTGCAAGTGAAAGATAATGCTATCTGACTCATATTTCTTTAAATATTCCTGGGATATCTTAGGAGTGTGTGACATATAGATCTTTCATAGGCATCTAGACATTTAACTGCTATGTAAACGTCTGTTCTCAAAATGTTATGAATTAATTCAATTAAGGAACTTTTCAATTACTTCCTCTGCTCAGAAGAAAGAGATGATGCTTGCTCCATGGAGCGGACTGATGGCACCTGAGCAGAGTCACTGCAGAGGCTGCAGCAGAGCACTGGCATTGAGTTTGGTCTGTGATTCATTCAAAGTCCCAGTCTTCTTTTACTGAACTTCAGATTTTTTTATTTTCTTCCCTCTATTTCTTAATTGTTCCCTAGTGTTACAGAGTGAACCTGAATCAACGCTGTCCTCTCTAAGCTGTAATTTTTGCATTGTGACAGTACTTTTTATTGGGAAGATCCAGCGCGGTTGAGGGAAAACTTGCCAGTCATTTTATACATGCTTACGTCATGGAGGTTCAGGTGTGGAGGTGATGGGTAACACAGGACCCATGGCTTTAAAATCACCCCAACCTAACAGTAGCTTCTAGAAGAAAATGGGCAGCCTCCCAGTCTCCTTGGTCCAAAGTCTACATACCCCTTCCCCATATTGACTGTAGCTGGTGCTGGGATTCATTGAGCTGGCTTTCTTGCAGCTGGTGGATGAGAAGCAGAGTGGGAGAGGGAAGGAGAGGTGAGCTCGTGGGCTTTGGCAGCAGCCTGCAGTTGGATGGGGTTAAGCCATCCATTAAACCACACCCAGGCCAAGGTGCCAGTGCCCAGCTCCTCTCGGCAACGCGTGTGTACTTACGGTGCTGCAGCCCACAGTGCCCTGGAAATGAACGCTTGAGTTACCTTGGGTAGTTTTCATAATGCAGCTGCTTTCTTGCTGCATTGGGAGTAACCTAACACACGTAATCGATGCATTTTCTCTAAATCCTGCTCATCAGAAACTGGTTAAACTAGTTTGCCATTGGAATGTTCCCCTTCCCCTCTCCTGGATCCCGTCCTGATTTCTGTAAATCATCACCTTCCTGAGGCTGCTGAAACTTTTCCTCATATCAGTGAGGCTATGAGGTTTATATCTTGAAACCTAAGCTCTTGTTTTCTCAACCTCAGAGAGAAAGCTTTATTTGTGGAAGCTTTTCAGGGCCTTGTTAGCCATGTCTTTGAAGTTCCCAAGCCCTTCCTTTGGGGGAGAGCCATGCCTCTTGCTACTGTTTCTTCATGGTAAAGCAAGCCTCACTGCCAGGCTGGGCTTTTGACTCGGAGAGAAATGAGTGGGCATGATTTCCTGATGTTTTTCATACCATGGTGCATGCACGGTTGCGGTTACTTATTATTTTCACTCAGAACTGATTAACAGCAGAGCTCAAAAGGTACAGTTGCAGTTTGTCTTCCAGGGTGGAGGCAAATCCAGCTCTATTTCAGATACTGTCTGTGGTCTCTGAGCAGGGGGTTTCTGTTGAATCCACTGCTCACTGTACCCCTATATCAAACACTGAACTTTGTTCCTGTGCATAATGTACCATTCTTGTTTCCATTCCTGAAAAGCTCATGACGCTGCATTTATTGAATCTTAATATTTTGCTATTGCGCTGGAATAATCTGAAATAATAACTTTAAATAGGTGTGAAGCTGAATACAAACAAAATGATAAGATAAAAAGAAGGTTGAATGCAAGTACCTAATCAGCATTGTTGGTGAATAGGTTTAGGTTTTCTATGCAAGGAAATTATATGGAAGATAATTTTAAGAGGATGTAATTACTTTTACATAAAAATATTTAATTAAAAAAAAAAACACCTTACACTTTATTTGAAACTATACTGTAGTTATTGGTAAAAGGAAGATCATTTATGTAGCATAGAAACAAATTGTTATTGCATATTTCTGTAAACAGAAGTTATGGTAATTCTGAAGACAAATTGAGGGAAGAAATCTGAACATATAGCCTCTGCAGAGGCTATAATTTTTCATTTTCCCCATAGGAACATGGTAGTATTGCATGGAATATTGGAGCCCAGTTTGCTTCTTCTGGGGACAAGTCACTTTGGAAATATTTTTCAGCAAAAGTCACTATTTATAACAAAAGGTTATAAATTTCCAGCTTTGTTTCTAAACTATTGGCTTCCTAATTATTTTGAATAAAGCAGTGATAAAAAAAGTTTGAACACTTGTTAGTGACTCGAAAGTTAAGCTACTGGTGATTCAGATAATACCTCAGGATGCCTTGAGTAAAAGAGCAATGACCATAAAACAGATCTCAGGGGTCACCAAACTTATGTGGGAGGTCAGTGAAGGAGACAAAGAAGTGGTCATTTGTTTATGGATGGCCATCCTTCAAGAGAGAAGAAAATTCTACAGTGAAATCTCCATTTCTTGCAGTAATAATTTAAAATCTTAGTATTAGGAAAATAATTGTTGATTAAACTAAGAGAATCTATTTGAAAAACAAAAAGAAAAACAACTTGTATTTATCTGTTGATTCAATTTGCAATTAGAAGCTCAATATAGAATAAAATTAATCTTTTGCAAGGTACAGGTTTTCTCTCTTCCCCCCTCTCTCTTTCACTTCTCTATGTCTTATCACTTGTGATTACTGAAGATTCAATAGAGCCTTTTAACTCTTTTTACAGAGCTGCAAGGACTTTTTTGTTACTGTCTGGTTAATTTACCAAAATTCATCTATAAAGAATTCCCTACATTTCAAAAATGTTCTGTTCCATATTCTTATCCTTCTGTGAAATGCCAGTGTTCAGTAGCTGCTCTGTGATTCCTTGGAGATGGGGACACATCTGCTGCATGAAACTACAGATGTTGGCTAATGCACTGAAGAAACATCTATGTCTGGAAAATCCTGTCTGCTTTAGGCACTGCATTAGCATAGTGTTCTATACAGACAATACAACTTCTGGAGTGTTTTGGAAAGAAAATTCAACTTAATAAATACAGCATTTTTCGTTTAGATAATACCTTTCTTGTAAACACTAGTCTGAAAAATTACACTCATTTTAGGCGTGTAACTTAGAAGTATTTTGCAGTTTTAAGAATATGTAGACTTGATGTAGAAGCGGTAAAGCTGCTCCTTTGTTGGACTATTACTGTGAGCAAGAATTTCTTCTTGCTGCTTCTCCTTTAAATACCAGCACACTTGCAAATTTTGGAAAGGTTAGTCTGTGCCATAAGTGCTTTTCTGTAACAGATTTGTATAGTGTTGAATCCCAGATGGAATCAATGGAGCAAACCGATTTAAGCTTTTAACCAGCATGCAAGGGTATTTTAATGAAAATTAGTCTGATTTTCCTTTTGAAGCTGTGCATGTGCTGAAAAAGAATGCTGCAGATATTCCTTTAGGTAATGCTGGTGACTTCTCTACCATTACTTGTCTCAGATTGCTAACTCTTGGAAGCATGTGTTTGTTCTTAATAGATGTTATAATCAACTGCTGTCCATTCTATTATCATTTCTTAACCTTATTAACCTAAACATTGCCTATTAATGTTTACATCCATGACACTTATAACTGCTGACTAATCTAAATCAATCTAAGCCTGGTAACAGTGTTTGAATTGGTGCATACTCAAGAGATGGTCTGTTTCAAGATTTTCACAATTACTTCTTTTTGAAGGGTATAAGGAAAGGAGTTGAAATTATATTTGGTATTATTACAGTTATGGTTATTCTGCCACTTAGTACACATGGTTTCAGCTCTGGATTTGGTTCCTGGACTCCTTTGTTCCTTTTTCTGGGTTCTATGTTCCTGTCCTTGCTTTCAGAACATTACCCAGCACCATCTCACGAGAACCCTGTTTTCATTTGCTCCTGTGGTCATTTCCCTTTTTCTTTTTTTTTTTTTTTCCAGCCTTTCCTTTTATTCTTTTCCCATTCTTATGGTGTTGTATATATGTCGAATTAGGAGGTCACTTAATTATGCAACAAGTAATCATATTTCCCTGGAAGTAGGTACTTTCTGAAACAATGTAATGTTGGTTTGTTTTGGTGTTTCAGGTTTTTTTTCAGGATGAGTCCGTATGTGATGTTCTGTCTCAATCCAAACTTACCTTAAGGACAGGAAATATACCACTTTGTTTATATGAGACAAAATGTATAGATAGTCCTTGATTTTTTTTTTGAAATGCAAAAGACTATACGCTTTATCAGGAGACCCTGAGATATTCTTTGTTATTTTATTTCCCTTTTAGATGCACTGTATTTGCCAACATCAAGGACTGCAAAGGAAGAAGCAGTTCAGGAAGCACCTGACTGCCTTGTGAAATATTTCAGTGTCGTGTGGTGTAAGGCATCAAAGAAAAAGCACAAGAAGTGGGAAGGCGATGCTATTCTTATTACAAAAGGAAAGTCAGTAATATTGAAAGATATGGAAGGCAAAGACATTGGCAGAGGTACTGTAGATTTGCATATTTGCTCAAGGGAACACCTGGCAGAAAATCACTGTGCTTTGAATTAACAGAGACCCAGCTCTTTAGATATTTCTTGATACCAATGGTGACCACAGGATAAAAAAAACAGTAGAGATTTTGGGTTTGCTTTTGGTTTGTCTTTTTTCTCAGGGTGGGGGGAAGACTGCAAAAAAGCTTTATATTTATTACATATAAGGCAGATGCATGGGGGAGGCTGGAGCAGGCTGAATAACATAATTCACAGAAACACCAAATGCTAGTCCAAAGAGAGGATCTGGAAATCAGCGGCTGTACTAATTCAGCAGAAATGCCAAATGAGAGATGAGTAGTTGATTTTGGTTGTTCACATAATGCAAAAGTGAAGGAGTTAAAATTAGGGAAAAAGATACAGGTAAGTTTCTTGTAGATATTCCAGTCAGCAGTAGGGCAATCAGGAATTTCAGACGTTGGATCTCTACTTTTCAGCCAGTCAAAAAGCTAAAAATACTATCTTTGTTGGAAAGACAGGCAAACAGCAACATTTTCCAGCCCAGCCAAAGTCAACTGTGTAGCAATTTTTAGTCTTGTAGTTTTAGCAGCAGCTGCTGCTGTAAGACATAGTTTGGGTTGATATCAGAGTTAAAAATAAGACTTGCAAACCATAGGCTGCCGTCAACTTGTAGCAGTAATTTTTTACTGAAAGCAAAGCAAGAATTAACTTTGCTAATGGAACCAAAGATATTCTGTAAGGGAGTACAGTACATTGGACAATGTTTCTGCGCAGCATAATTTGATTTATTTTAGGTCAGAGATGGCTTCTCTGCTCTTTTGTTATAATCATGACACTGTGAGCCTTGTTAGGACCAGGCAGTTTTGATTTGCAAATCAGTCTGTGGCTTAGAAGTTAATTTGAATTTATTTATAGCAAAGCAATATATGTACAGACTTGCTTGTTTTTAGAAAAGGCAGAGTGAAAGAGAGTAATGCCTGGAATGCATCAGCCACCACCCTGTTGTTCTTGTGTTTTTTCAAGTCCTGTCTTCTTGCATTAGCAGCAAACACAATAGAAAAATGAACATTGTGATTTTCTCTGGTACAAGTTTTTTAACCATGTTTGATGGTGTCAGAGAGCACAATACAAATGTCATTAGTGCTAACTTGCCCATTCAGAGTTGCTTTCAATCCTTGTTGATTCTAAGAAAATAATAAATTGACCAATTTAAGCAGTGTGAGTTTTGAATTTCTGCAATTATTTAGCTCACTGAGTGGAAAGGAAAGGTCCAGTAGTGGTGCTTACCTCCAAAATTGTATATAATACTGGGAAGTTTATAGTGAATGCATATGAGCCTTCAGGATTATTATTTTTAAATGGGAAGAAAAAGGCAAAGGAAGAATTTTTCTTTTTTTCCTTAGGCTTACCAGGGCTGGATCAAGGATGGCACAAGGGAACCTAAAATCAGCACAGACTATAGCTCATTTTTGAGGCAGCAGAACATCTTTCTGTTCTCCCCTGCAATGTCCTAATTCCTTAATAATGCATTGCAAAGAATTTAGGACGCGCTTCCTTGTAAATTGCTGTATGTTACAGAAACAGTTATTTCTGGCAGCTACAAAACAGTTGATCCTTCCCAGTTTACATCTACCCTTAAATCTTATCCTGTCTTAGAATTAGACTCTTCTGACCAGAATCTGCACAGGGATACACCTGTATTCAATATGTTAAGCGTGAAGCTATGTAGAGGTGATTAAAAAAAAATAAAAAGGAGAGCAAAGGAGATCATAAATGCTCTTTCTAAGCATCCTATTTAGGAAGACACATGTATTCTTTTGTGTTCAGGCTCTTCAGCTCTTTCCTGAAAGCAAGTGTTCCTTCAAGAGCCAAACGAGTTTTGCTGTGTGCTTTCTGAATGCTTTCAGAGGAGAGTAAGAAAAGTATCTCTCTTTCCCTTTTGGCCACTGTTTTTCAGCACTTGCTTCGACTGTGAAACACCTCAGTAATTTTTTCCTCTTAGAGGAATTCAAATGCAGACCTTCACCTTCCAATCTTTCACATTCCTAGAAGAGGCAGACCTGAGCTTTGCAAATAGCTTCCAGGAGTCTTTATATAAAGTGTTTGTTGGATAAAATGTGCCTTGGGAGGCCTTGCTTCTTTCTTCACAGCTGAGTGATTTAAGTGGTGGCCTACACAGTCATGCCTTTTTTTTTTTTGTTTGTTTGACCTGACTGAGGATCCAAGCCTGTTTATCCAAGTTTACACAAATTCATCATTTGAGGTGAAGAATTCTGAAACAGAGATGTGGCTTTGACCTCTCTGAATTAAGAAAATAAATTATATATGTCCTCTGTTTCTTATGTGAGAGCTTCAACCAATAGAATGCTGTTTAAAAGAAGGAACCCCCACTCTTTCCTACACTGTTGTCTTAAAAGGAAGTGGCAGCTGTAGCTGTATTTTGTAATGAGACCAGTAATATTTGTTGTAGCTGCACTGAGAATGCCCACCTGACTGAGCCCAACAACTATGGAACTTACTCATAAATCTTGTCAATAAATCAGAGCAAGTTCCAGAGCATATGTAGAAGTGAAGATTTCAGATGCATCTGAATCTTTAAGTGTAAAAAAACTAATTTAGAATTATTTTAAAAGTGGAATACACTGTTTAGATCAATAGAAGGAGGAGTTAGGAAATTTCTTTTGGGGCATGAAAGAAAGGGAAAAATATATAGGATGGTTATTAAGGCAAACTGCTGTTTTTTATCATATGGGGCTAATTTTTAAAAGTTCTCTTGAACAGTTGTTTAATGTTCAGTAGATTTGGTTGGTGATGAGTATGACTGAGTCTTTGCTCATATACTTTGCTATCTAATTCTGATTATTAGCACTCGCCTGCCACTCTGTTAAGGACATAAAGGCGTTGTGTGTAACAATTAAATGCTTCAGAATCAGTTACTTTTTCACAGTTTTTCCTTCCTGTGGATGAGTACTGGTGTTAAGGAAGTAGTACGTGCTGTGTTGTCTTAATTGATTCATTTTTATGTTCTTTTAGGTACTGGATATAAAGCAAAAGAGCTAGACAATCTCAATGAAGGTCAAACACTGATCGTTGGCGGAAAAGAAATTGAAGTGATGGGTGTAATTTCAGCAGATGATTTCAGCAGTGGCAGGTGTTTTCAGGCTGGAATAGGGACTCATGACACAGATGCAACTGCATTATCTCAGACTAATACAAAACCATTCTGTAAACCATTCAAAAATGTCTGTCAACCCAGTACTAAGGAGAATATGCTCAGAGATTCTCAAAGCTGCAAACCTCGCCATGATCCAAACGCTTCAAGTAAGATTGAAATTTTTAAGTTACTTTAAACATCATCTGGCTCTCAAGAAATATTGAATGTGCAACCAAAATTTTCATGTTGGTCAGTGTATTACTGAAGTATTTCTTCAGTAATTTCTTCAGAGATACAGTAGTAGTGTCTAACCATGTTAGGATTTTGTCATGTGTGTTCTAACTAGTGAAATACTCTGCACTGCATAGTTTTTCATAGTTTCGTTACAGGTGGCTGTGGAAACACATTAGTTTCTGAGAGTTTTGCCAAGGAAAATGAGTTTACTGATCATACTAGAAGTTCTAGATGAGTTCCAGCTTTCCACTGGGGTCAGTGAAATACAGCCATAACGTGGCAGTGCAGTAGTTGCAATGGAGGATCAGTAATAGAAAAGTTGTGCCACTTTGAGAGAATTGCTTCTGTCAGTGCCTGATCCTTCACAGCCAGTGAGTGTAACTAGTGTACACAAACTCAACCAGACATGTTTTGGAATAAATGTTTAGTTTTATAGTGCTAGAAGTTCTGTGTGCTGAAGAGCCTTAAGAGTTCACATATTGTGTAGGAACAGGCTGGTTAAGCAGTTGTGTAAGAGGGAGCCTATTAACATTTGATAGCTGCAGGAAGTGGTGTTGATTATCTAAGCAGAAATATTGTTTTGTCTACAAACCATTTAGGAGCTATATTCTGCTGGTAGCTCTATCTTTTAGATGGAAGATAAAAGATAGATAAAAGATAAAAAATATGTTGCTAAGCAGAGCAATGCTTATTTAAAAAAGTACAACTTTTTTCTGCATTCTTACTATAATACCTCAATTCGAGTTCTTACCTCATATCTTGGTACTATGAGACTTTTTGAAGCTGTTATCTGGCTGCTATGTAAATAAACAATGAAATCTTAAACAAGTGGTAATTAATGATATCACTGGCCCTTTTGTAGAACATCCTTATTAACACCAGCTTCTGGTCTTAATTTGAGTACATTTTATCTAAGAATGTTCCTTCCTGAGGCTGCAAGAAGATGCTGCATTAGCATTCTAACCAAAAATCTGACCAAAAAAAGCCAATATATTCAGCACGTAAATTAACTTCTCTGCTGTTTCTGCACCAGTTTGTTAAGAACTTACATTTTATTCTAGTTGTCTTCTGTGACTTCAGGTGAATTTGAATACCTCCTGTCAGGTTTCGGGAGCTCTCAACGCTTTAATAGGCTGGACTCTCTCAGTCTTTAGGTTTGCTTACACAGGAGAATCATGTTATTTAATGCCTGATTGCATAATCTCTTGCAGCAGTTACTGAGATACTTTACAAGACCAGGACCTTGATATTGGAACAGTCAGAGGTTTTCATGTTGAAGTCTATGATTATAGTTGATTAAAATGTAGCTTCTACAGAATGGAAAGCTGGCAGAAGAGAGCACAGTGACAAGGATGTAAAGCTATGTCTTCCACATATGATTTCTAAGCTTTTAGTCCAGTGTTTATCCAAGCCTTGTTTGTTCTCATTTTCATCCCAATTTTTGTCAGAAAAGTCGTATTTTTGTCACCACTGGCTCTTAAATATATACACCTTTCAATTTGATTTAGTCCATCAGAACTCAGCTGGCTTTTTGTCAGTAGGAAACAAAATCTCCCTGACTGATATAAGCCTTCAAACAACTTATTCCCATGAATGAATCAGAATAGATCTACTCTAGTGTCATAAAAATACCAGAAGCCATAAATTGCTTACTCATTCTGTCCTCTGACAATACAATTTTTCAGTGAAGGTGTGTAGCAGCAGCAGAAGCAACCCAGTATGGATATTGTCTAGCAAAAGTGTAATGTTTGTAAACAGATTATGGCAAGCAAAACTGTTATTCAGATGTTGCTTAATGCTTCATTCTCTCTTTGCCTCTGTATGTCTTCAAACTTGTCAACTTCTTTTATTCATGCACTCTGGCAGTCTTTGTCAGCTTGCATTCAATTCTTCCTTATTTTTCTTTAGTAATTCAGTGGCTTTTATCTTTGTTTCTTGGGCAAAGAAGTCTTCTCTACTGCAAGAATATCCCCTTGAAATGTGGTATTTAGATTTTATGTGGGTCCCTGTTCTGGTTTTTTTCTTAGACTTTCAATTCAGAAGTATTTTGGAACTTCTAACTTAACTCTATGAATTCAAAGCATCAAGCAACTTTTATTAGGTAGGCAGTTCCACCTCATCAGAAAAAAAACCCTCGTATTTCTCAGTTTATCAACTTTACCTTTGAGAAAAATACAAACTATTTGGAAAACATCTTTAAAATAATGTTTTTATATAGAAGGCAATCTAGGTAATTATAAATGTATTTTCAGTCTGAGAATGTCAATATAAACAGTATTTTTAGCAGTAATTATATCACTGACTTTAACAGGTTTTGCTAACAGACTAAAAGTAATGCTTTTATGTAATACTTGATTATGCTTTGAACTTCAAGATTCTCTAGTTATGCCACGACCAAATGGAAGTCATCAGTGGATGTTCAATAAGGCTGGTTTACCTGTGGTGGATGTAGTTGTAGATCCTTACATTGCAAGTAATCTCCGCCCACATCAGAAAGAAGGAATTATATTTCTATATGAATGTGTAATGGGAATGAGGTAAGGTAATAATTGTCCTTTTGGCTTTTAATACCTAGAACATTTTTATGCTCATGTTTGAAATGTGACATTTTGGGAAGTTTTGAGCAATTGTTCAGTTAATTAATATTAGTAATTTTTTCCCAAAAGAAGCTGCACAAGTTTTTTCTGACCTAAATGTAGCATTACACTTGCCATGATTTTGCCAGATGTCATGAGAAGCTAGTGCACCCAAAGGCCTGTAATTTCTACATACCAAATTTTGCAAACACAAATATAATCAAAGCCATGCTGAAGAACACTGCTTTCTGGGATTTATATTTCATATAATTCAGAATTATTAATGTAAGTTATAATTCAGGCATTTAGAATAAAAAAGATGTTATTTCAACCTGTTAAAAAAATTACAGCATTGTTTTTGAAGGTCTTTTCTCAAGTAATAGATTCCTTAAGGTATTGGATAATAATTCTAGTTCTTAAAGCAGATTTAACCTTTAGTTTTAGAGGACTAATGAGTTACTGTAGAAAATGAGAATTTTCATTCTGAGATCTTGTAGTACAACTGAGTAAAAACCTACAGTAGACATAATAAGTATAAATAGGTTCTTTATACTTCAGAAAACAAGCACAGAAGCAAATCCTTAAAGCACCTGCGAATAGTTATAGATATGTGTTATAAAACGTTACCAGCACCTCATTACATCTTGCAGAGTTAGTGGCAGATTTGGAGCTATTCTTGCTGATGAGATGGGCTTAGGAAAAACCCTGCAATGCATTGCACTTGTCTGGACTCTTCTGCGTCAAGGGCCCTATGGATGCAAACCTGTACTAAAGCGAGCACTGGTAGTCACCCCCGGGAGTCTGGTGAAAAACTGGAAAAAAGAGTTTCAGAAATGGTTGGGAAGTGAAAGGATCAAAGTCTTTACAGTTGATCAGGTAAGATTTATTTCCAAAAGGGGATTTGGTCATTTTTGGCTCAAAATATAGGAATTATGGGGCTTTTTCCTCTTTTTTTTTTTTTTTTTTTAAAAAAAACCCAAACAACTAGAGACCAAGCCTAGTAATTATCTGTTAATATTTATTTGTAGTACTATATTTCTTCAGATAATTGTCCATATGGGTATTTTGCTGTCAGTCACCAGGTCATAACCCAAGCTCATGTGTAGCATATGCCTGTCTTATCTTTCCTCTGGTTTCACCTGTGGAGTTGTAAAGGTGGTGTGCTCCTCCCTGTACCTCTTCAGCTTAAGGAGTTTTCTGTTAGGTATCAAAGTGCACACCTACCCTTCTTTACATACCAAAGCATCTGCCTTGTACTCTTTTTCTATGGTAAGTTGCTTTTGTTGTGTACTGAAAATTTATGATTTGTTTTGGCTGCCTGTTTTGGGGTACTTCAGAAGGTTGTTCCCTTTACTGTCACTTTCAAGAGTTTCTGTTGGGATGATTTAAAGTCTCATGAGTTACCAAGCCTAGAGTCTCAGTGTTAGGTAATGAGACTGTCTCTTCTCATCTCTAGTAGAGTGCAGACAAGTACAAATCTTATTAAGAAGCAGGATGATACTGATCCCTGTCCCCTCCTAGAGTGAAGCTGTTCCTGCTGGTATTAACATTCACAAGTTCCAGGGAAGTGGAGAGCTTGTAGCACCTCCATTGGTGCTTGCAACAAAGATAAGGATACTTATATTCTAAAATTATTTTTTAATCTAATAATTCTGTACAGGTAGACTGATGAAAGAAATAACCTTCATTCTAAAGGTTATCCAATTCTTATATCAATCAGATTTGCCTTTAGTTTCTTGCATTATTCTTAGCGGAAGAATGAGCATTTCTGATGAAACAGAAGTTTTCAATGAAAGTTTACTTCTTGGTAGACTGTACAAAATTCTGTAACAATAATTATTTCTTTTGACTCATTATTGCCGAACTCTTGAAACTGCTGACCTTCCACTGAAGACACTGCATGTGTAATAGGTGCATTTTGCATCATTTTCTTTTATTACTGACTTGTTTCAGGTTATGGAAATGAATCAAACTGACTTGTCAGGAACAGTAATATAATACAGGTTAGGATGGGACATACGAAATTTCCTAAAAGAAATGGATACAAGGCAAAATAGAATATGGCAACATTTTAACCTAAAAGGCTAGTTAGAGATAATTAAACATTTTTTTTTAACAATATTGGGAGGAGAAAGCTTGAATTTGATTACAACTATTATGCCCCAAAATAACAGTAGCTTTAATTTTCTTTAAATCCAAATAACTTTAAAACTCTTACTCATTTTATTGGACCTATTTGATTGGGGACACTCAGCAGCACTTTAATGACTGTGTTCCCAAATACCACAGAATACACTGTCATGCAAAAGGAAGGCACAGTATGACTTGCCTGGGATATAATGAGGTATTTTAAAATAATTTACTGTCTATCTTCTTTGGAAAAACAGCAATTACTATACAGTTATTTCTCCAGTATAACTTAAAAGGAAGAGCTTGTCTCAAGCATTTTTTCTGTTCTTGTCTATAAGGAATGCATTCAGAGGACTGGTAGACTTTTAAAATGTTTTCCTCACTTTCACACTGAAACACCACAAACTGATCCTAACCCTTCAGTAATAGACTTCTTAAAACACCAGGATATTATCTGCTTTTAAAATGTGATTACAGTTTAATTATGTTAAAATGCAAATGCCATGTAGAGAACATTGCTTTTAAAATAAAGGCATCCCCACAAAGTTTGCTTTTAGGTCTTGTTAATTCCAATTATATGCATTTGCAATGTGTTTGAGAGAATAATTCTTTTATCTGTCTGCAGAGTATCACTTCTTACAGGAGTTGTTTTGATTTGGTTTTTAAGTCAAAATATCTGGAAAAATAATTAATTACAGGCCTACATTGCTTTATGATTAAACATTTTTGAATTTACATTTTACAGCTACATTGGATTTGAACTAGTGCAAAGAAAGCTCTGTTCAAATAGGAAGTCTGGGACATTATGGACCTTTAATACTGATTGACAATTGCTCCATATGTGGCTCCAGGCAACTGACTTAAACCTGTCAAGTCACTTTGGGTAATTGTTGAAATGGAGGCTGTAATATAGACATATCTTGCAGCCAGTTAAGAGTAGGAATTAATTACTTGAAATTAGCTTGTAAATTTATTTTAATTTTTCATCCATCATCCACTGCTGTTGTTACATACAATAGGAAATACATTATATTTGACTGCAGGAGGCTAGTAAGGGACTCTTCTGCTTTTTTTTTTTAAGGAATTCAAACTCTCCTGCACACCTGATATTTTTCCAAGGGAGGGATGTTGGTGGCTGTTCCCCAGTGCCTCAGCACTTTTCCCATCTCAGCTCACAGCCTGAAAGCGTAGGAAAAGAAAATGGTTTCTGAACCCTGGGCATCTTCTGATGCTTGACCATGTCAGGAGAAGTTCAGAGAGGCATTGCCTCTGTCTTCAAGACAATGTGGAGCCTGTATACTGGGCTGGGACAACACTGCGTCTTTCCTACAGGGCTCCTCTGTGTCTCTGTTCCTGTGTTGGGAAATTTTCTGCTCCTGTTTTTAAAATGGTAGTAAAAATACAACAAGAAAACAGGCAGTTAACTACAGTCCTGGAAACAACAGGAGAGCTCAAGTCCAGTCCCAAACAGCTGGAGAAATGGGTGCATATCCTTGTTACCTGGTCCTTACTACTCCTTGCTTCCTCCGATGTTCTGGGCCTCATCATGAGCAGAATGTGGGGGACTGAGCTGCTGCATCTTTGTGAGATTAATGTGCTGGATTCATCCCATAGATTCATCTGAATCGCCTGCTAGGAGGCTCTAAAGGTTGTGATAATTAAGTGGTGCTGCTCTTACAATGTATTACACCATCTGGCTGCAGACTTAGTTGTCTGTGTTTGGTAACTGATCTTGTTTGGAAATAAAAATACCTTCTAAGACTCTAGACTGATTTGCTTTCACAATTAAAGAGGTTCTTCAGCTTGTCAGCTGCACCCATAGCCTGCTTAGTTAGTAGACACTGTTAGGACATAGGAAGAAGCATTCAGGAAATTGCCATCTGGAGCCAAGTAGAAAGGTAAGGGACATGCCCACAGTAGATTTTTCCAGTTTTATGCATAATTGCAAGACAGGTAAACAATCCTAGTACATTTACAAGTCTGCACAGAAATGCAGCTGTTTCTAGGAAACTTTTTTGGAGGAGACTGTCTGTCCCATTACAGTGAGTATTTAGTGTGTCCATTTCCTTCGATAGACATGAAAATTCTTGGTGCCTTTTGAAGGAAAATGGCTTGAGCTTACTTCGTCACAGAAAGTGACCAGGTTTGTCAAGCTCAATTTGTCCTTGGTGAGTTTGTGTTGGCTTTTCCAGGCTTCATCTGATGTGTGATAGCTCCCATGAAGATTTGTCCCATATCTTAAAAGTTCCTCCTTTAAACCCTACTTGTAGATGGGGATGATGATATCCTTCCAGTCTTCTGGGACTTCCCCTGCTTTCCTTTGACTTCTCCAAAAGTTGTGCAGAGTGGCCTTGCAATGATGTCAGTCAGCTTTCTTAATACCCCTGGCAATGCCAGGGCTCATTAATGCCTAGGGGTCAAGCTCCTGCAATAGCTGACCCCCACTTTTCCTTCACTGACACTGGTGGGTCTTTACTTGCATTAGCCTGGATTTTTGTTCCTGGGGCGGGGGACCCGCAGTGCTGGTGAAGACAGAGGTGAAGAAGGTGGTCTGACTAATTCATCTCTCCTTTTTATTCGTGGGCCAATATTTTCCTTGAGTTTTACATACCTGAAGAGCTGTTTCATGCAGTTTTCGACATCTTTGGTTAAAATAATTTCTAGCTGAGATTTTGGTTTTCTGTCTGCATCTCTCCAGGCCCTGGAAATGCCCTTGTAGATCTCAACAGGTATTTATCCACATTTCCATCACTGGTAATGCTTTTGACTCAAACTTTGGTTTTAATTTTGACTCAGAAGCTTGCAGTTAAGCCAAGAGGTCTTTTCCTCCACCTGTTTCCCTTTTCTTTGAAGGAGATGAACTATTTTCATGCTTCCAGAAGAGCATTCTTGAAAAACTCCCAGCACTTGGGAGTTCCTTTGGCCTCCATGAAAGCTCCCTGCAGAATCCCTCCCAGCTGAGCTCTGAGCAAGTGGAACTTTGCTCTTCTAAATCTGATACCTAGAAACAATTCAATAGGTTAAATAATATTAATATAATATCATATTAAATAATATAAAATTCAGTTAAAAACTACAATGGGAATTCTGGTAGAATGTGGTAACTTCCTACTGGACATTACTGGACATTACCAGGCTGAGACCCAAAGTGAATGTACAAGGAGCTACCTGTGGCCCTTCATTATCTTGGCTTTAATTATTCATTTGAAGCTTAGCCAAATGCCAGCAGTGAGAAGCTATTACAGGAACTCTGTGTTTTTCACCTTCATGGTAATGTGTCTCAGAGAATTTGAAGGCTTAAAAGAATAATAAATTTTTTTTAATGAGGTGGTAAAAGTCTAAATTGCTGTATCAGATCTCTTCTGAAAATTAGGAAAGAATCAATAATCTTAAGTCATGAAGGAGATAGTAAATATCTTGTGTCATGTGAGAAGAAATTTCTGTAGTTACTGGATTTTTAAGGAATGTGATGATTTTTAAGGATGTGATCTCCAATGTATTTTCCTTTATTCCTGCAGGACCACAAAGTAGAAGAATTCATGGGTTCTCCACTTTATTCAGTTATGATAATCAGTTACGAGATGCTGTTGCGATCTTTGGATCAAATTCAGGCTGTAGAATTTAACCTCCTCATCTGTGATGAAGGACATCGTCTGAAAAATAGCACTATTAAGACAACTACAGCCCTTACTAGTCTATCTTGTGAGAGGAGAATTATTCTTACTGGTTAGTATCTATAGTTACTTCTAATATTTTTTTATGTTGATAGTGCTAGGTTGGGGTAAAAGAAAAAGATATTCTGAATACAGTGTGAGGTCAGTTGGAACTTTGGCAAAGGATATTAAATGAAGAAATCTCAAGTCTTGTAAAAACAGGTTATTTTCAATTTTTTTTTGGGAAAGGCAAAATTTGTCAGTCTTCAGGGGCAAGCAAGGATCCTTGGATCTTCTGTAAGGGAATCGGGACTCTATATACGCTCAGTGTTTTCCTTTGTACTTATTTAATAAAATTGATTTAGAATTTGACTCTTTAAATTCCTTTGTCAGAACAATTATATCTGCAGTCTGTTTAGTTAGGAGTACAGTATCTTGTTATTCATGGTAAAGTTTTAGATCAATTCAGGACTCTGAATAATTCACATTGAAATAAAACATCTGTTTTCAACATCCATTCCCAATATTAAACTCTGCATTCAATCTGTACTTCCATCAGTTCAAAGAAAAAAATAACCAATTTCAGAATTTTTTTTTCCTCTTTCAAGGTACTCCAATCCAAAATGACTTGCAAGAATTTTATGCATTAATAGAGTTTGTGAATCCAGGAATACTCGGTTCTTTATCCACATATAAAAAGATATATGAGGAACCAATTGTCAGATCTAGAGAACCTTCCGCAACAGAGGTATTTGGTTAAAAATTTCAGCCATAGAAAATTCATAGTAAAGTGAAATTTGCATTCTATGTAGTAAAGTGAAGCTTGGGACTATTAATAGTACCTGAAGCTTTTCACCTTCCTATTTGACATAAAGTCACTTGTTTTCCAAAGGGAGCAGAAAGAGAACATATGTTAAAATCACTTCATTTTGGCTGCCTATTAATTATCAGGCAACAATTATGCTTCCAACACCTGCATTCCTCAAAAGGCCATTTGCATTACTGTGTGATGATACTTTATTCATTCTTAGCTTCTTTACAGTACTGCAAGGTCTGCACACTTTCACTGCATCTCAAGAATATAATCCAAGGCTTGGATGTCATCTGGGACATTGTTTTCCTTTGTTTAAGACTTTAGAAACCAGACATAGGACTAATGCAGTGATACTAATTGGAGAAGAATTGGTCATTACAGTCCCAGAAAGTGGTATCATACTTTTAAAAGGTTATTTAAATACCTAATTAAAATCATACAGAACATTGTTCTGATGAAATGCAGGATTTTGTAATTAATTTTGTGCTTTGTTCTTTTAGGAAGAAAAGGAATTAGGAGAAAAAAGAGCAGCAGAACTCACACGCCTCACTGGACTCTTTATTCTAAGAAGAACACAGGAGGTTATAAACAAATTTCTGCCCCCCAAAAAGGAGAGCATAATCTTCTGCCGACCAACAGCTCTGCAGCTTGAATTGTATAGAAAACTGCTTAGTTCTCGTGTTATTACATCCTGTCTGCAAGGCAGGCTGGAAAATAGTCCACACCTAATATGTATAGGAGCTTTGAAAAAACTTTGCAATCATCCATGTCTTCTGTTTAAAGCTATAAAGGTATCTATTTGAATGGGGGTGTGTGCTTGCAGTTAGTGCAATTTCAGCAGACACAGGTAACTAAAACTGTGTTATCAATGTACATATTGCTTAAGATTATTTCCATACTCTCACGTACAACTTGCTCTAGGAAGACTGCTTTGAAAAGCACAAGTGGTAGGAAATCCTAATATACTCAGGAAAGGTATCTCACAAGTTTCCTCTTGCCTTGTGCTGTTTTCTCTTTCTTAATATATTTTCCATCTTAACCTTGTCTCTGAATATTTGTAAAAATACATATAAATGTGAATTTTACAAAGAACACTGTTAACTAGAGATTATTACTTTAGATTACTAGTATGTACTTTGCTGGTTTCTCTGAAACCTTCCTGTCCACATGATAATTTCACTTTTTCAGGCTTAATGACACTGCAGGCTCAAGGTGTCAGTGGTATTAGACGTCTCCATTACCACTTCTCCTGGGATTGTACATAAAGAAATGCTCTTATTCCTATAGGCAAATAGTATGATAGTTAGAACTTGGTAATAGTAACTTCTATGGCTGCTGGCTGAAGTCCAAGTAAGGTGGCTGAAAATGTAAATCTTTCTTATAAGACTTCATGACTTTGGTGGAACATCCATAGTGCAGTATCCCTGTAACTTTCAGCGCTGCCAAATACTTTATTTCATATACTTTTTATTTTTCATATACTTTATACTTTATTTCATGATATAAACATCAGAAACTTTTCATACACAAGAACACAAGCCTTTATTAAATATGGGGATGAAGAGGACTGTATGTGCACGTCATTTATGGCCATTGTGGTTTTGGCATTTGAGTGGTCTGGCTTCTTTCTCCCTGTGAAATATTGATTTTCTAAGTACAGCAAAATATTACCTTGTATTTCTGCTATTTCGTTGGTTTTTTCTTGCTAGCTTTTCTTCATTTCCAGTAGGATAACTTAATCTTAATGACTGTATTTTCCTAAGCAGAGTGAATGATTGGGAAGTATCATAACAAGATATTATGGGATTTAGAAAAAATAAACACTGTATTGATTTCCTCCTCACTACCAAGGTTTAAATATATCTTTACTGTGGAAATACATTTCTGTGGTTAAGTAGAGAAGTTGTACACAGTTTCCAGTTTTAAGTATTTCAACTTTCTACTTAGCTGCAAACAATGTCTTAAATTAAAGAGTGTAAACTAAAATTAACAGTACAAGTATTTTAAAACTTTGCTTTCAGTCCTGTGTTGGGAGGTTGTCATGCCCATGCTCACATAATGCATTGCTTTGTGGCAGTTTTTTATGCCTCCTTTTGTCTTTGTGATAAAACTATAGCAATCTTAAAAACAAAATAGGTTAGAGGGGATATAGAATTTTAATCCTTTTATTTTCAATAGGAGAAAAGCTGTGATCCTATGTCTGAGGAATATGATGAGTCCAGCCTCTATGAAGGTGTAATAGATGTCTTCCCACAAGATTATACTTCAGATACTTTCTCTGAAACTGACTCAGGAAAATTGCAGGTGCTGGTGAAGTTGTTAGCAGCAATCCATGAGCTCAACTCTTCTGAAAGGCAAGTGTGAAAAAAAAGTAGAAGGGAGGTATTGGGAGTGACCTTCTGGACATTGATTTGCTTTTCAAATGCATGGGAGTGTAACATTCAAAATAAAAGTATTGCAGGTGTTTGCAGGGGTACCAAATTGATTTAAGCGTTGTAGTCCTGGCTTTCTTGTTAAACTGTCAAACAGAATTTGCAGCCCATATAAGTTTTGAATATGCTCTTCATATTTTTTGCAGTGACACTTGTATTTTTTACACAAAGCAAGTAAGATAGTTTGCTACAGCCCTTGTACTGCACCCTATACTTGAAAGGCTTTCCAATGCTTTGTATCTTCATGAGAAGAAGTATTAATCTATTAAATTGCACTGAAATCTTTTCATTATTAGATTATGAATTATTTCCTCTTTAATCACATTTAACTTCTTGTTGATTGCTGCCTTTTCTAAAGTTCAGGACAACCATTCTCAGCAGAAGAACTTGCCCATGAACCGCTTATTTCCCCTGTGGTAAATGCCACTGACATGCAGAAAAACTTCTGTTTATCATGGGGTAATAGGATGCAAATGATTAATTTCTGTGCAATTGCTGATTTGTGGGAATCTCATATGATTTGGTGGCCCAGGAAAATTTTTTATGGGCTCATGCCTTAAAGCCCAACTATTCCAAAAGTATTTAACTTCTAACTTTTATTTTAACTGATGTTTAAATAGGACACACTGTAATTCAGTAGCAGGAAGTAACAGCAGATCTCTTGACACTGATGTAATGGAATATGAAGATACTTTCTTTTTACAAATCAGAAAGTTGAGCCTGTTGCTGGAGTTTATATACTCACCATCCATTGAAACCAATGACAGATTAATATCTTAATGTACTTGCCTTATTTCATGTAGGTCGGTGACACCAGGGCTGTCAGTATGATGTGTATCTCTGTAGCAGTATTTTAGGAGCTGCTGAGTTGAGGCATTACTTTATGCCTTTAAGTTTTGTTGTGTTAATTCAGTGCAGCTCATGTTTATTTTTCTTTGGTTTCTCTGCTTTCATTGATACTAAATAATTTTTGCAATATACACACTCAATTCCAGTCCTAATCTACAGTTTATATTCTATTTTTGAGTGCAGACAAAGCTGTGAATGTTGTGTTGATTGACCAAAAAATAAATCTTGCAAAGTCTTTACAAACAAGAGTTTTTGCTTTGGAGTCATGGAGTAGTTCAGTTGTAAAGTGTAATAATAAAAATATTCTAAAACACTCCTAAAATGTTAATATTTTCATTTTACCCTGAAATTATTTGTGTAGTTCTTCAGAACTTGTTTTTAATCAAAATTATTAAAAAAAATAATGAAATGTATAATTATTTTTAAAAACCAATGAAATATATTGCATTTAGTTTGGATTACAAAAGACCTCCAAATGAGATCTGGCAGAAATGCCCAATTCTTTTACTTATGGCTTAAATTCAAAAGATATTTGTGTACTTAGAATCATCTTCTATATTAGGGAGAATAGAAACGCTAGATTTTCAGACCTTTGAAACCTAATTAGGCAAAATTTCAGAGAAAATAGACCAACACAGCTTGGACCATTATTGTAAGGGATCAGACTGATTTTGCTTTCTAAAAAATCCCAGTGTCTATCTTGTACTAGTCTTTATCCCCTTTGTTTTCAACCATGAAATGTAGGACAGAGTCTTTGCTTTCCTACTCAACTTTCGTTATGCTTTTTGTTAGAATTTTCTGAGGTTTTCTGTAGAAATTCATAGTAACTTTTTCAGTAAGTAGAGTTATATATATATTATTTATTAGCTCCTACAACATCCTCTGCAAATGCTGTCTTAACAACAGTTATTTTGTATAAACAGAGATTTAAAAAAAATAAATCTATCTTTGTGATTGGTTCTGAATGCCTGCAATCTGTGCATTATGCCAAATTCTGTCACAAAAGGAGACATTAATTATTTACCATTTGAAAGCTTGACAGTAGATATAAGGCATCCAGATCTGGTATGTGCTTCTAATTAATTGGAAATGTTTTATTTTACAGAAAGTATAAGTAACCCTGGGTTGATGTGTCATTTTTCACTCTTACTTTATTATCTTAGATACCTTCAGTATTTTGTAACTGAACTTTAATATTACCAAGGTCTAGGATGATGACTTTGTTTTACTGTTTGACAGAGTTGTGTTGGTATCCAATTACACTCAGACATTAAACGTATTACAAGACGTATGCAAACATTATGGATACTCCTATACTAGACTTGATGGACATACTCCTGTCTCCCAGAGACAACATATTGTTGATACTTTCAACAGTAAATTCAGCCCAGCTTTTATCTTTTTGCTGAGTTCAAAGGCTGGTGGAGTGGGATTGAACCTGGTTGGAGCATCTCATTTGGTCCTCTATGATATCGACTGGAATCCAGCTACAGATATTCAGGTCTGGTAACAACTGTGTACATGTGGGTTGGGATGGGCATCAAATGAATTCTTGATTAATTTTGAATTGCATGGCTTTACATGTCTTAATGCTACCACTTATCACATTGTATCTGGATAAGTACAACAATGAGGGAAAACTCTTTTGAAGAAGAAAAGAAGAAATATTTCTCTGTCGTATTATATATATTTGGATCAGTAGAAGTCTTCTTGCAGCAAAACATAAAAAGATTAAATTCTTGTTTCTTAGGAGGAATGAGTCATGTATCCTCTTTGTCTCTTGATGTCTTTTTATCTGGAGAGTTGCTGTGTTTCTAAAAAGCAAAGGAAAATGGGATTAGATTGCATAGCGAATGTTGCCGTTGATTTGCAATCCCTGAAAAAAAGGGAGAGACTCTGATCAGAATTGCAAGAATGAGAAAATCACATGGCAGTGATGCCAAAAGAAAGAAAAGAAAGCCAATGCTTTGCTGTTCTTGTAAAGGCACTGTTGGCCTCAAGGGATTATTTAGCTGGCATAAGAGTCTTCAGTTAAAATATTACTTAAAAATAACAATTAAAAAAATCTTTTTATGAGCTGAGTAAGAAACTTTTTATTGTGGAGTAATGCTGTGTCCTTAATACCTGAAACAAGCCCTGATTCTTGGCCTTGCTCTTCTTCCCAGGGTGAATTAGTACCCTCATGTGGCCACTTGTCTTGTTGCTTGAAAAAGTCTGCTAAATCAGATAAAATTGCTACAGGTTGCGAGAGTCTGCAAACCCTGTTTTGTGTGTTTGTACCAAGGATGTAGGTGTAACCCATACATTTTTGGAAAAAAAATCATATAGCAGTACTCAGATTTATATTTTGTGTGTTTAAGAAATAAAGGAGGTGCAAACAATCATTTTTAGAATTTCAATAGAAATGTAAAAGTAGCCTTTCAAAGATGTATTGTGGCAAAAAAAAAAGCAGTTTTGGAGATGGGGGAGAATGATCAGTATTCCTGAAATATTAAATAGTTGTTAATGCTTGGAAAACAAATATGAAAAGGGGAAATAATTGAAGCACCTACTTTCTTACTCTAAGTATACAGAAAGGAAGAGAAGCATAAATGGCAGAAAGTAAATTATATTTTCAAAACTGTTTACAATTAATACCAGAAAACTTACACAATCACAGAGAGTTATTGGGGAATGCATTATCCAGAAAACATCTCTCTGAACAAGTGAGCAGAACTGACAATTTGATCAGTGGAGGCTACAGGCTTTAGTAAAGTATCCTTGTATAGCAGGCTGTTAATGCTCTTCATCTTCTTTCTTTCCTCAGGCAATGGCTAGAGTGTGGAGGGATGGTCAGAAACATACTGTCCATATCTACAGGCTGCTAACCACAGGTCAGAGATGGTGCTCAGCTTACCCAGAGTGAGACAGATGCTGGCATTTTGTCCATAAAAGAAAGAGAGGAAATGTTTTTGGAAATAATTTGTTCTTTAAAAATATATATTATTTGTTCTTTAAAATTATATATTTGTTCTGAGTTTTAAGATGGAGACATCACATTGATTCACTTGCCTTTGCTTTGCTTTTTCTTGAAGAATTGAAAATAGTGATTTAGCATTTCCTATGTATATTGTTATCAAGAAATGGATTTGACTTCTTTGTAAATATCGGTCAAAAATGACCCCAATTTATCTGTTTTTCTTTTCAATACAGGCTCAATAGAAGAAAAGATTTATCAGCGACAGATCAGCAAACAAGACCTTTCTGGGGCAGTTGTAGACCTTTCCAAGACATCTGAACACACACATTTTTCTGTTGAGGAGCTTAAAAATCTCTTTACTCTACATGAAGATTCCAGCTGTGTTACTCATGACTTGCTTGAGTGCGACTGCATGGGAAAGATTGACCATCAAAGTGAGTTGTTTTCAATTATCTCTGGCACTCCTGAGGAGTCCATTCTTAATATATAGTCTATCTCTGGAGAAAACTTTGATGCTCAGTAAAAGAGGATTGAAATAATGAGGTTCATGACGGAATCTTCCACATACTGGCTGATTTATCTAATCCATAGGAGTCCTTCATGAAAGAAGGAGGAAGAAGATTAATTCCTAGCAGTAACAACCAATTCATTTATCATGCAAGTAGCAAATATTCACATCTGTCGTTTCTGTCTTTTGTTCTTTTGACATATCAAAGTTGTTTTCATATTTTGCAGTGTACATGTATATAGATTTAAGTTGGAAACAGGATTAAAAAAAATAAACGATCATAAATTATGTTTGCATCTTATCCATTTTAGTTTTTATAGCTCATGTAGTTTCTTAAAGGAAAGAGTGTCTATTGCCTTGGTATGTTTCTCTTTTGAAACATACTCGTGCCCCTCTTTCGGGGCATGAAATATCCTTGTACACTAGTTACAGGAGTGATAGTGTGGTACCAATTCTGATATCTTTGTAAATGCACACAAAAACCTCAGTTCTTTTTAGAACTCAAGAAATGGGTACAAGAGCATGTGTTCACAATAGGCAGGGCAAGAAAAAATAATGCAAACCTAATACTTTTTTGCTTGATGGTTTGCATGTTCCCAGGTAATAGGTTAGACTTGTACTTCCTCATCTCATTCTACCCAAAATGGGGAGGACTTGGCTAGTGATAGCATAGGGCTTCTGTAGCCATAAGAATTTTATTATCTCCTTGTTTTTTGCTCCATATGCTGATTAAATCATCTTTGTGTCTTTCTTTAATGATAGAAAAATTAGACCTTTTGTTTCTGCATAAGTGATTTCCTGAATTTACTGTACTACACTTAGGTACTATTACAGGATCTTTGTGGGAAAGGCACCTTTTGTGTTAAATGTTAGCCACGTTTTCCCAGTGGTATGTAGTGAGGCAGGTGTGGCTCCTGGATTGCAGAAATCCAGAGAAATTTTGTGTTGCTACTGTGATGAACACTGGTGCTTGTCATTTTATTTAGGAGCTTACAACTGTCATAACATCTTGACTTCTTATCATATGCCTTGAACACACTTTGGTTTCATCAATTCAGTCACAACACTGTTGGGGCCTATTGGGTTCTGTGACTTTTTCCAGGGTAGTTCCTGGCCCCAGTGAACAAAACCTTGGCAGTAAATCAAGGAAAATCCTACAGGCAATTATTAGATTTAAGTGGTGGTAATGATAGAGTGAGGAGAAGGTTTGACTTCCTAAAGAGCAGAGGACAAGCTGTCTCATTGTCTCCCTAGTCCAGTAGTTCTGAGTCTTGGGCTTCAGTTTAATCACCCCAGAATGCAGCTACCACTAGCTGGTCTCTTTGCCTTTCCTAAGAACAGAAAATTGTCAAATTACTGCATCAAGGAACCAGATTCCTGGTTACTGGGCATAGATTCTGCTGCACAGAAAAGCCAGGAACTTTCAGTGATTTGTATCCTCCATTTCTAGCAAGTATGTTTCAAAAGATAAACTAAAGAGGAGCCAAGCTATATAATACAGGTCTCACAACCGTAATCTCCCGTGGTCCATTCACACATCTTTAGAAAACTACAGGGGTCTTGAAAGCAGGAAATTTCCTGTGCATGGATCATGCAGATGGGTTGTTTGCCGTTCTGCTGGCATTCACATCAGCTACAAAGCTCTAAACCTGTTGTTTTCCCTGATCATAGTGTACTTTAGGAGTTAGGAAGGCAGAATCTGTAAAAGCATCTATTCTAAATTTTCTTCTGGTCAGTAAAAAAATATATTTCAAATCTACTTCAAACATCATATGTCAGTCAAAAGGAAAGTTTTGTGTTTATGAGTCTTTATGAGCTCCCAGAAACTTAAAAAGACCAGGAACAGTCTGAGTCATGCTGCTCATATCACTGGTCTTTCCTAATGAGCACATAATACTGCTATGAAAATATTTGATGATAAGTTTTATACCAGTAACAATAATGATGCCATTTTTTCCATACAAAATTATTTCTTCATTTATCCCATGCATTGGATGAATCCTAAAGCTATCAATGTGTGATGTGGACTGCAGTGACCTGGGCTTTTGGTCCTTGGGGCTTTAGGATTCTCTCTTAAAAGTGAATTAATCTCACAGCAATAGTCTTTTCCTTACTGTGAGATACAGTATTGTGTATATTGAACAACTTGGCATAATCTGGATGTACAGACTGTACAGATCTAATGTGCTGAGTCAATGAAACAGCTACTCAAATTATTCTAAGCTGGCTGGAGTGATTCCTCTGGGAACAAATTTAAGCTAGTGTGAATTTTGCTGCAACATACATCTAGATTCAGATTTACTTAAAGAATGAGAGCAGGCCACATGTCACAGAATTAGGAAGACAGAGGAAAGGAAATTAGCAGATAAGATATTTCCTTTCAAATCCATGTGTAAAAGGATTTGTCTTTATGCTAGCATATGGTAATTTTGATAACCTCAATCACTGAGCAGGAAACAGCCTTCCCTCTCTTACTGTCGTTGTATGTTTGAATTTTGTTGGTACAGAATGATTATATGTGCTGTTCTATTTTCCTCATTTGTTATCACCAACTGTCTTATTGATTCTGACCAAAATTTTCTGTCTTAGTTTTCTCTGATTAGTCTACTGTATCGTTTTTCTCAGATACTTCCTCAGAAAAGCCTTCCATATCTAGAAGCTGCCAGCTTGAACAAAACCATGGGAAGCCTAATTCAAGGAAACCACTTTCCATGTCACAGTTGATGCAATGGAAGCATTTCTCTGGGCAACATCAGACTCTGGCTGATCCTTTCCTTGAAAGGATAAAAGAGAATGTTTCTTTCATTTTCCAGAATGTAACCAATCCTACTTCCCCACCTAATAAAACCTGAGTGTCTTTTTCTGCATCCTCCTTGTTGTAGGCCTTGTAAACAAGTGATGTGCAGTTACCTATTGTTCTTTTTGCCCAGTTCTGGATTGTGTGTTTCTCATGAGGTTTCTGGGTAAATGTGATTTGTGATGTTTATACAAAGTTGCAGTTATTACTAAGTTAATCATACTTGATGTAATTATAATACAGATCATTAACTTCGCTTTCCAGTATTCTGTTCCTTTGATATAATAAGATTGATTTTATGCACATTCCTACTGTCTAATTTGGTTTATAGTTTTCATTTGCTCATAATGATTTATTGCTTGTAAAGCTGGCAACTCTTCAGCCAAATTTTATAAATTAGACATATACATGTATATGTTGTTAACAAGACTCTGGTTGGGTTTTTGTTACAACAGTGTTATGTGTCTTTATAAATGCAGCTTTATTACTAGGTAGATTTTTTTTTTCATTGAATTTACAATTTAATGAAATTCAGAGCAGTATCACTGATGTCCAAAAATCTAAGGCACAGCTTGATATTGTGTCAAAATATGCTAAAATTCTTCTATTGCTTTTACTTAGAAAAATAAGCTTTATTTCTCAGACATACATAGTACAGGATTATCTTTGTTTTGTTTTAAGGATGTGTTTTTCCAGACTGAAGTACTGAGCATTTTTATGGTATATTTTTTAATGACTGTATTTCCCTTCTTTGAAGACACAAACATTCAAAATCAGTTTGTAGCTTTTACATGGAGTACTTTGAAATGCTCACAAGAGCAGGAGAATGGTGAGTATCAGAAATACTGCAAATTTACAGAATTTGAAAGACCGTGAGCAAGAAGAGGGCTCCATTGTCATAATCCTGCATTGTGTCACATCATGATATTTGGTATATGTGACAACAGAGCCTAATTGCCCAAGCAAATTTCAGAAACATTTAAAATTATTCTCTGTGTTGTTGTTAGTACTACCTATTTCCCTAAACTGACATTGAATTCACAGCCCATTCTAACCCATCATCAGACATTCTCCTTGCATTTTGATGCAGTTTTGGATCTTGAAAGCCATGTGCACTGACCTCTATTTGCCATCCATATTTATTTCAGTGGGTTTTTTGACTTCCTTTGACTCTAATGCTGGATGACACCAGGAAGTAATAAAGACCGAAGAGAATGTCACCAATTCTGAATATGAATACTGTGTTCTTGGTAGTAATTAGAATTATGCTAATAGGTAGAGTTTAAATCTTTAACATTTTAGGCTGGCTGCTAAAGAGCTTGTTCTTCACCCTGTGAGTGGTGGTGTGGTGGCCACACTTAACCAGCTGCTGTGCTGCCCATTTGCTGTCAGGCAAAGTTCACACAGCTTATTTTGCTTAGGAAGGACAAGGTTTGCAGCTCTGTAACTCAAGGTGGAGATTCTGGGAACTGTGTATAATGATGGTTACTGTAATTAGCAATTATCTGAGGCTGTTGATACTTAGATCTGTGCTGCCCATAAATCTCTGTAAGTTTGCTCCTGTCCCTGTCTGTAGGAGCATGTGCTGGCCTTTTCTGCTGATGCTGTCACACTAAGTAATGCTGCTTCAAGGTCAGGAAGGCCAAAACAGCCCATACAGACACACTCAGTGCCAGTCACAGCTTCAGTACAATTCCCTGTCTGTGCCCAGCTATGCCAAGCCGCCCCAGATCTCTGGCAGTGGCAGCAAGGAGATGCTCAGGGGACAGCTCCTCCAGCATCCACCCTGCCAGCCAAGTGTGTCTCCTCCCTCACCTGTCACGACTTCAGGGCATGATGGAAGTATGCATGTGCTTCTTGCTTGTGTGGGTAAGACAGCACTGTCCAAGTAGCAGGTTGCACATGGCATGACACGTGATGCAGATTGAAAATCTGATTCAGAAATTTTATTTATCCTGAAAAATTATGTTTCTCACTGGAAGAATACATTGTGGGAAAGGAATATATAGGAAGCATGAATACAGACTCCAATTTACTGTGCCATCTGTGATTCTCTCACAGTAGTCTGTAACAGCCTTCACAGTGAGACCAGCCCATCCTGCTCATGTTTTATCACAGTATAATCAACATTTCCATACAGACAGCAGCAAGTGGACATGTGAATTTCTTCATCCTTAGGAGAAAAATGTCTCCTAGGAAAAGTCCGTATGGTGAATTTACCCTAATCTAACTGTTGACTGGTAAGGTATATGGGGGATTTTGAGGCTCCAGCTATGCCACATTGCCCCTTCTTGTAGCTAGTGTGAAACCCTAGAGAACGGGGAAGATGGCTGCTGCTGAAAGACAAATATCAGGAGGACCTGATACTTGGTCTAGCAGATGGTCATAGATGCAGGTTCTGGATTCCTTGCCAGTGACGCCAGCTCTAGAACCCTATGTAGTTTATGTTGCATGGTCTCACAAATCAGCCTTAGTGTCTCAGATCAAAGACATACTCTGCAGAAAGGAGGAGGCAAGGGATGTTGAAGCAATGGCTGTGTTCTAGTGCAATGCTTGAAATACCAGGTGTTAATTAATGTACTTGGTTGCCTTTCCCAGTTTTTGAAGGACGCAAGCATTCATCCACCAAATGGTAGTTCTTACGGACACATGCCAAGGAGCAAGGCAAGTCTGCCTAACAACAGGTCTCAAATGCTGCCTCTTCATTGCAGTATGAAGAACAGCAGATACTACAGGTGTAAGCACAGTGACAAGCTGCATGTTCTTTCAACAGCTGCTGAGCAAAGATTGCCAGTATTTGACATTTATTAGTGCTGTGGGAACAGTCTAGAGGTATGCCTGGGGCAGCAGGTGGTGGGTACAATGCCAGCTAAACATCCCAGTGCCTTTATAGGTGTGAGATAATGAGGGTTATCAGATCAGGGTGTGCTGCATCTGAGCTGAGATTGTTTTAGAGCACTCCCTGGAACTCTGATAACTCCCTGTTATTCCCTGGAATAACACTGATTTGAGCTGGTTTTCACCAGAGGCCCAGAGAGGAGCGTTCATCCTGCCAGAAGAGAGATCAGGAAGACACTCTTTAGGGAATGGTCTGCTAATTTTAGAATGGCTGCTGCAGGTCTCTGAATCACACTGGGCAGAGAGGCCTGTCAGCCAGTCCTCAGATACAGCAATCAATATTGTGTTTGTTCCATTCCAGGTCTTAGATGGGAGGAGGGGATTTTGGAGGATTTCAATTACTTCTGGTACAGGGCATGCTGCCAGAGAGACAAGTGTACTGTGTGTTCCTGCCTGAGACCAACCCTGATTTTAAAAAGCAGAAGGAGTGGCGTTTTATTTATTTCTGTATACTGTAGCAAAGTTGTTTTTTTTTAATGGGTTTCATATGACTGTTTTTGTTGATTCAGCTTTTAACCATCTTGGCATGAGTTTTCTTGTCACTGAGATTGTGACTCCTAGTCATTATTCACTTAAAGAAGGGCAAGGTGAATTATAACTCCATTCACTTGGGTGCCATACAAGTTTATATGGCAACTGGCATAGATATGTCTTGCACTCTGACAAGAGGTTGACATCGAGTCTGGTTAAGGGTCTGCCTTTTTCAGAGGTCATAAAGTTCTTTCACTTGTCATCTGGTACGGAGAGGTGCCAAATGGTGACTGAATGATTCTGTAATGGAAAAAAAACCTCATGGGAAGTTCTTAAAATGCCAAATATGGAACAAGCTTTGATGACTGATTGGGTTTACCACCAGGAATTTGGAAAGACAAGCTCCAGCCCTTCCAGGCAAGTAACACACAGAAGGAAAGTAGTTCTTTCATGTGCTTTCCATTGAATGAAAAGTTGACGTAAATCATGGTTGTTTATGTGTGGCTTAAATAAATTATGTGTTTGTGGCTAGAAGATCTGGGAAGGCTGTAAAGAACAATGAGAAAAACCACTTTGGGCTTTATGGAGTAACTGAAGGATAAGCTGAATTGAAAACGGTTTTTAACGAGGCCTTGTGTGCTTTTCCTTGGTACAAAAGCAAGACTGCTTTTGTAGGCATAGGTGCTCACAGGACTTAGAATGTATGGTACAGTGTTCCACAACTGCAAGGTGGTACCTGTTTGCACAAGCAGCACCAGTCAGGACCAGATAAGTAATCCTGAACACTGCAACCAACTTGTGAGTATTGTGCTAGAAATTTCCCTTCTCGGGTACGTTGGTTGCTGCTACCTTTCTCCCAGATTTTCATCAACATGTGGAAATAGAAGCAGATTTGAAGGAAACATGTCTGTCTAAAAGCCTCTGTGGCTGTTGCTGCTTCCAGCCTTTTCTTCTCTCTCAGCCTTGATGTCAGCCTGAGTTCTCCCTGTATTCCTTTGTTTGCTTAGTTTGATTTACACCCACTTGACAACATATACTCTTTATTCTCCTCTAATTAATTTCCTTCCAAGTAGGCAAAATGTCAGTCACTGTGACAAAAGCCCTGTGAGCTAGCTTTTTGGGTGTTTTCTGTCAACTAGTCATAGATCTTTTCCCTCTGTATCACTACCTTGGCCCAGGTTTTAGTTTTCTAGAGTGTTAGTTACGACATGTGAGTTCCCTCTTGACCCTTGACTTTTCAAGATTCCTCTTAAGGGATAGATTTGCTCAACATTAGAAGTGCAGTCTGAAATTTCCTTCCTTCACTTGGAACATGTTGCCTTTGATGGGGTTTGCATCCTGTAAGTGGTTTGGACACACAGGTCTCCACAGCCTCATTGAGTCAACAGAGTTGTGTGCAGGAGTCAAGGCTTATCCAAAACTTCGCAGACCCAAGTTCTAAATTCATTTCCCAAAACAATGAATTAAGTAGAAGAACCTTTGTGTGTTATTCATGCTAATGTCACATTTGATGTATATATTGAAAATGTAGGAGGAGTTAACGTTACTTCCTAATGGTAAGGCTGGCCAGGACTTCCTGCTGTACACCACCTTCCTCTTTCCTTTGCTACTATGAAACTTTTCCTCTTTTTTCCCCCATCAGTTTTGTGCTCTCAGGCTGATTTATGTTTGTGTTGCATCAAAACCATCAGCAAAAAATATGTGATCTGTTCCTAAGAGTGGGTAGGAAAAACCACTTTGTTTTGTTCTTATTCCAGAACTAGAAACCCTTCTGCTGAAATGCCTTCTTGCCTTCATATTTTGGATAAGGACTTAAAATAGAGGTGGGAAAAAATAGGAGGAAGAGGCATGGCTTTGGCACTAGCATGTTTTTCACTGTTCTCCTTAGTTTCTGCACCAGTTTATAAATATTTGCAAAAAAACAGGCAGTAGGAATATTCTTTCTTTTGAGCAGCTAAAATGTTCCCTGATTTCTTCTACACTAGGCTTTTATGAGACTCAGAACTGCAAAGTGTTATCAGTTTGAGCAAGCTTCATTCCCTGAGAGCTTTTACCAATGATCAGGCCCTGAATGCCCCACATCTGACAGAGTGACTAAATGCAGTCTGACCAAAGCTGTTTCAAGAGATTCTTTCTACAATTCTTGACTACAGTTGCTTTCTGCTGGGCAGGGCACAGGGCCACAACAAGGAACTATCTCATCTGTGTCCTAAATCAGCCATCCCATCCACCTCCAGGAGGGAAAAAAACCATGTCACTTGCTGCAGTAGCACTTTAGCCAAGGTGGTAGGGGATAAGGAAACTGGTGAGATGGGGATTGTCATGGAGAGAGAAGAGGAAGTGGAGGGAACTTAGAAAAGCAAGGAGATGATGATAGGAGAGAGGACCTGGGCAAACAAAGGCTTAAATGGTGACCTGGTGACTGTGTGGGAATAAAATAAATAAATAAATAATTAAGATTGGAACCAGATACCAATACTAAACAGAAAGAAGGTGAGCTTGGTGAAAGGAATGAGAGTGGTTTCCTCCAGGACCTGTAATGGACTCCATGATTCCTGGTCTCACATTCTGCTTTCGATAAATGCTTGTTGTGGCTGGTTACCCTTGATTGGAGACTAGGTACCCAGCAAAGCTGCTCTATCACTCCCCTCCTCAGCTGGACAGGGGTGTGAAAATATGACAAAAGGCTCACAGGTTGAGATGAGGACAGGGAGAAATCACTCACTGATTGCTGTCATGGGCAAAACAGACTTGACTTGTGGAAATCAATTCAATTTATCGCTAATCAAATTCCAAATAGGTTAATGAGAAATAAATCTTAACTTCCTACATCCTCACTTCTCCTGAGCTCAACTGCACGCCCAGTTTTCTCTCCCTTGTCCCTTCCAGCAGTGCAGGGGGACAGGGAATGGGGATTGCGGTCAGTTCATCACACATTGTCTATGGCACTCCTTCCTCTTCAGAGACAGAACTGCTCACACTCTGCTCCTTTTTCAGCGTGGGGTCTTTGCCACAGGAAACAATCCCCCACAAACTGCTTCAATGTGAGTCCTTCCCATAGGCTGCAGTTCTTCACAAACTGCTCCAGAGTGGGTCCCTTCCATGGGGTACAATCCTTCAGGAACAGGCTGCTCCAGTGTTGGACCCCTGCAGGGTCACAAGTCCTGCCAGCAAACATGCTCCACAAGGGCTGCTCCCACCATGGTCCTGCCAGGGCCCTGCTCCAACCTGGGCTTTCCAGGCAGCCACAGTCTCCTTCAGGTATCCACCTGCTCTGGTGTAGGGTCCTCCAGAGGCTGCAGATGGATCTCTGCTCTGCTGTGGACCTCCATGCTCTGCACCATGGGTTCCAGGGGAACCTCAGCTTCAGCACCTGGAACACCTCGTCCTCATCCTCTCTGCCAGTGTTTCTCTCACATGCTCTCACTTCTCTCCTCCAGCTGCTGTTCTATATTTCCAGACCCTTCCTTTCTGCCCCAGCCCTTAAACACATTATCCCAGAGGTGTCACCACCATTCCTGATTTATTCAGCCTTGGACAGCTGTAGGTCTGTCTTGGAGCTGGCTGGCATTGGCTCTATCAGACATGCAGGAAGCTTTAAGCTCTTCTCACAGAAGTCACACCTGGAGCCCTCCTGCTGCCAGAATCTTCCTACTCAAACCCAGTACACCAGTGGGGTCACTGGCAAAGCAATTGTTTCCTTTCAGTTTCAATTTCCTTCATCATGTCTGTAAGCTTTTAGAGTCATTGACTTTGCTACTGATTTGTGAATCACTGGGAATTTGAAAGTATAATCCAGGTGAAAAAGTTTGCAACCTTGCAGCATGACCTCTTAAAAGACACAGATACTGCTTTGCAAGCTCTGGACATTCAGAATTAGTGTTGCCTTGTGGACGTTTAATGGCCTTGCACATATGCATCAGAGTGAAATCTTGTGTGAACACCTATTCTATTTCTTTGCTTCATCCAGCTAAGAGGCTGGACAGCAACCTGGGAACAAATTGTGTTGCAGCTGATGTGAATGGAATTGGTGTTTTCTACATATACAGAAATCTGGTATCATTTCATAGTGGTCATTCCAAATTAGCCAGTTGTGGTCACCACAATATATGAAATGTTATATTAAAGTAATAGAGAGCATCCAAAGGAGGGCAACAAGGATGGTGAAGGGCCTAGAGGGGAAGCTGTGGAAGGAGCAGCTGAGGTAATTTGGTCTGTTCAGCCTGGAGGAGACTGAGGACAGACCTCACAGCAGTGTGCAGCTTCCTCGTGAGGGGAAGAGGAGGGGCAGGCACTGCTCTCTTCTCTCTGGTGACCAGTGACAGGACCCAAGGGAATTGTGTGAATTTGTGTCAGGGGAGGTTTAAGTTGGATGTCAGGAAGAGGTTCTTTACCCAGAAGACTGGGCACTGGAACAGCCTCCCCAGGGAAGTGGTCACAGCATCAAGCCTGACAGAATTCAAAAAGTGTTTGGAAAACACTTTAAGGCACATAGTGTGACTCTTGGGGATGGTCATGTGCAGGGCCAAGAGCTGGACTCACTGATCTTGATGCTGACTTCCAATTCAGTTTATTATGTGATTCTGTGACTTTTAATTGCTGTTTTAAGTATCTATGCCCCACTTCATAAGTGCAGTTAGGAACTCTTCAACAGATAGCAGTGATGTAAGATAAATTAGTCAAATTCCATGCAACACTTGGCTGTATATGGGAGAAATCAGTAATCAGCCTGAGGTTTAGAGAGAAGGTGGATCTGAACTCTTAACAGAGGTGCACAACAGAAGAGTAAGAGGAGACAGTTATTGACTGCAGAATGAGAAAGTCTGAAATCTGACTGGAAATTAATAATAATAATAACAACAACAACCACCACCCCACACTGCAAAATGTATTAACATAGAAGGAGGCCTCCCAGAAGTCTTTGGAAGCTCTATCCTTAGCAGTTTTTAAAACCAGACTGAAACAAAATCCCAAGTAACCTGATCTAATATTGAAGTCGGTCCTTTTCTCAGTAGAAGGTTAAACTAGAGGACCTCCTAAGGCTCCTTCCAATGTAAGTGATCTCCTGGGCTATATTAGGAATATGGAGAAAGTACAGATCAGCAAGGCATGTGACTGACTAATGGTCACCAACTATTGTCAAGGGCTCCTTGGGGTCTAAAGCCTGTGATAGGCATAGAACAAAAGAATCTGCTCTGGAGTGAGGTTTTAAAACCTGATATGATGAAAGAGTTCAGGAATCCTGCTTTGTGGAGGAAAACTCAATATGACCAGGATGAAATCAGCAGCCTGAAAAGATTTGTGAGGTCTTTTACTGTGTGTTGGCAGCTTCCAGAAGCCAGAGTTAACCAAGGAGCCTGCGGCATGCAGATGAACAGTGGAAGATTGCCTAAACCCGGGAGCCACTTGAAATTGTAGCACCAGCTTTCATCAAGAGGCTTTTAGCAATGACTCTACTCTTTGTCTAGCCATTGAAAACTATGTTGTTTTGCATAGCTGTACAATAAAGCTCAACTCAAAAGCAATAGTAATCTGTGCATCTCCTCCCAAAGATGTTGCAAGGTTTAATGGTCTGAGAAGCTGTTGAAGAAACAGCTGAAGTGTTGCAAAACATCTCACCTTTGATTTGAAAGCTAAACACAGCCCAAAATTACCTTGATGGTCTCAGAAACCAACAGATACTGTATTAGAAGGGAAGAACATGATGGAGGTAAAAATATTGCTGAACTTGACACTCTTATGAACAAACTTGTTTGGAAAATAATTTCTGCTTTCCCCCTACTTTGGCATACAAGCAACTTCTGTAAAGAAGCTTCCAAGAAAAATCTTACCAGCATTCAGCTTGAGCATACATTGTCAAGAGGACGTGAAATTTCCCCCAGAACATGGCTTATTTAGTTCTGCACTGAGATGTACCTGTAAAAGTTATCCTCAGACAATTCCTTTTCCTCTCCCTAGGAGAATTGCAGAGGTATCACAATGCTGAAAAGACCAGAGATATAGCAGGAGAGCAATGAGAGCAAAGATTTGGCTCACCTTCAAGTTGTTTTTTGTTTTACTGGCTAGGCAGTAAAAGCCAAGCCCCTGGCTGCAAAGGGCTGCCATAAGCCAAGTTCTCTCCACCAAGCTCATCCCTCCTCCTGCAGCACAGCAGCTCTGGAAGTGAGAGGGCGCATTTCTTGCCTTTGGAGTGATACCCTGCCTCACAGCACTGGAAGTTCTCTCCCCTGTTGCTCTCTCATCTCACCTTTGTCAAGGCCTATGCCCCTCAGCTGGTACAAGCTGATGTAGGTGATGTCTGGTGGCACAAATGCAAGCAAAACACTAGTTAAAAAGCAATTAGGATTGCTTGATGCTGTGCTTTTGTCCAGCTTTGGCCACAGCAGTAGTAATAGCTGCGAATGCAAAACTATTGCTGGGTAAGAGAAGTGTAAGGGTGTGAGTGTCTAATTTCAGCTGGGGATTTACCTGGGGTGTTGGTATGGGAGAATTAAGGTGACTTGAGGCCACCTCTAGCTCTGGTTTCCAGTTTCCCTCCTGCGGTTCCAGTCCTTGCAGATATCACGCTCCTGGAGCAGGCACAGCTTGTTTTGAACTGTGTGCTCCTGCAGGCTGGATGCAGTAGCCTGGCTGGCTGCCCAGGTGTGCTGGGCTGGTTTTGGGAGAGCTGAGGCATCATGCAGCAGGGAGGGACTGTGTGCTGCTCCCTGCCTGCAGGTCTGCACTGCAGCCCCATTCCTGGACCTGGAACTCAACCATGAGGGTGCTCAAGCACTGGAGCAGTCTGCTTGGGAAAGGGGTGGAGTGGCACCTGGGGACATGATTATTGCTGCACTTGGCAGTGCCAGGTTAATAGCTGGAATTTATGATCTCGGGAGTTTTTCCAAGATAAACAATTCTATGATTCCATGACTGTGGCCCTGCCGGTCCTCCTGCTCCGCCCTTTTATGTCAGAGATGCGTCTGCTCCTGCTCCTGCACAGAACATGTTGGATTAAACCTGTTGGTGCGTCCGCAGGACGCGGGGCCAGCACTCCGATGAGGTGCGAGAGTCCAATCAGCAGCAGCTCTGCTGCGTTCGCTTGTCATTTCCTTTCTTTTCAGGAGCCTCCAGCGAAGGCAGAAGGCGAGGTTTCCTGAGAGGGTGACCTGAGGGTGGCAGCAGCAGCTCACGGTCCGTCGGTCCCAGCGCTGCGAGGAGGAGGCGGCAGAGCCTTGGCCGGGGGGAGCCGGGTTAGGGACACCTGGCCCGGGGGAACTCCAGAAGTGACAAAAGATCAGCCCTGCATCGGGAGAGCCTGCGACCAGGAGGGTGACTTTGCTATAAAGCAGACTTTGTGTGAATCTGATCGCTCCTTCCGGGCAGCAGTAAAGCAGAGTCTCTCTGTTTCTGCATTGAAAACTGCTACCTCGATCTGGTGGCCGGCTCTGTCCTGAGTCAGGATGGGAGCATACCTCCCGGCGAGGAACAGTCCAGCCACACAGGCTGATAACTGATGGGAATGACCAGAGTTTGTAAATCCAAGCTGCAGCCAACACCTGGCCGTGGGCACCTGGCAGCTCCAGGTAACAAGGCAGACACTGTGGGTTACAGAAGCAAAGGAATTTGGGTACCTGAGTACTGCCCTAGTCCTGCTATAGGCACTGAAAAACTCTGAAACCACTTTGCAGCTGCAGGCTGAGCTGTGAGACATCAGAACACACTGAACACCTACCCCAACCAGTAAATTCCCTGAGGATAATCTGAGGTCGGTGTTTAGTTGTCAAAGACTTGGCACCGTGACTAAAATGCTCTTGTGTCTTTCCTTTCTCCTCATGCTGTAGGCATTTTTGGACCCCAGCTGAGGTACTCAGCTCCCCCCAGGCATTGCAGAGTATGCCTGTGCACTCAGTTTCATTTCTGAAAGTGGGGAGAACTCTGAAAATCTTGGTGCCATAACAGTGAGTTTCAGAGCATCTGTGTCTCTGCACATCTGGCTGATGCTGGCATCCTTCTCCAAGGTTTGGTTACAAGCCAAGAGGAAAAAGTAGAAATGACTGCATAGAACTGCTCTGTTCCTTTCACTTCCAGAGCCAGCAGAAGTCAGTAGGATCTTGTGATTTAAGCCTGAGCATTTCTATAAATTACAATGTATTGTAATAGTTTGAAGAATTTGTTCCATCACAACATTATAACATTCAGACCTTCCCTCAGTGCTGGTTAAGGCCGTGGAAGGTCCCAACACTATCCATTACCAAATTTGGCCACTTTGCATCATTCTATCAGGATCCAAGATCTTGGAGTTTCATTTGGGAGGGTCAGAGTCCCATGGGACGTAATTAATTCTTACTGCATTACAGTTAGACAGTAAAATCTTGAGACCACACACAAAATTTCTTTCAGGCCACACTTCTTAAATCCTTGGGTAAGAAGTGAGTATAAGAGGATCAATATTTCAAGTCTGGCCTTTTGTTTTTCTGCTGAATCATGAATGTGCCCAGAGTCAGTTCAAACAAGCCTGGCATTCTCCAGCTGTTTTTTCCTGTTACCTGTGTGCCACTGCACCTTAGGAGTGCTCGGCTGCAAATAGAACAGTATTCAAGATACAGGTGGCTGACCTGCTGTGGAAGGTATCTGAAACTACTGTGTCTTGCTGGTTTAGTCTCCTCAGACATGACCACTTTATTCCACCTCCAGGTGCTCACCATGTGGTGAGTACACATCCCACTAAGACACATCTTCCACAGCATCCAAACCAAAACTGAGTTGATTCCAGTGTGATGACATCTGAAGTGTATTTGTAAGAACTGAGGAAGTACCACCTGAGAAAGTTTATGAGGAAAAGGTCTGGTAAAATGTGGGGAAACATTCTCTTGCATCACTGATAACTGCCTACCAAAGTGGGTGCTGTTTCCATTTCATTTGGCAGTATGCTGGGCAGATAACTTCTGCTGACCAGAAATCCCTTGCAGAAGTTGTTCATTATTAGCCAAAGCTGTGTGATGCTCTTCTTTGTCCAAATCCCTGAGAACCTGCTGAGCTGCCTGGAGCTGAGACTGATGAGAGCTTGTGTTTGACTGAGTACAACTCTTAGACAGTCTCTGCCATGGGGCTAATGCACAGAGTAGTTTAATGAAAAGTTAAAAATTAATTACCCAATGCCCAGGCCCTGGCTGCTACCAGCAGCTGTCAACAGCAGGTCCTATTTTGGTGTGGCTGAGGGTAGTTGTGCTACCAGAGTGGCAGGAGCTGTGTCTGGACCCACTACAGGCTTCTACTGAGCCCTGCAGAATGTCTGCAATAGGAACCCTTTCTCTCTCCTTTGTCCTTTCGTACAAGGAAATAGGTCAGGAAGCAAAAAATCAGGAGCTGGGAAGGAGGATAAGAAGTTTCAATGAGAGAGGATAAGAAGTTTCAATGAGAAAGTGTTCCTCTTAGATTGGAAACTCTGCAGTTTGATTGCTGAGCTCCTTTGACACTCTCCAGTTCCCTGTCTGGCTGTGTGAGCACCCCTCCTCTTGTGGCCATGGCCAGCAGGAGCTGCACCCAGGTCAGGGTATGGAGACCCATGCCAGCCCTGGGCACGGCAGAGTAAGGCAGGGTAGGAAGGGTAATGGCTGCCTTTCAATCAGACAATATTCAAAGCAATTTCACCCCCTCCTCCAGCTTCCCACATGATTTGTCAGGCCAGGAAACATATGGACCTTTGTCCTTAGGGAGTCTGAGTGAAAGAATTCAGTATGTGACTTGTAATGAACAGCAGTTGTGCTGGTGAGCTGTGCTGATAAGGAGCTCTGATCTTGCACTGCCTTGGAGTAAGGGCAGCAGTCCCTTGTCCCCTATCCCTGTTAACCTGTGGCAGTGGGCTGGGGGGCTGTGTGGGGATGCTGCTGGTGTGATCCCAGCCCAGGGGCAGTGGCTGCTGCTTTCTGACACCCCACTGTGAAAACCCACCCCAGTATCTTCCCATGCCCACCTCGGGCTTTCCACATGCTGCTGCTGTGAGTGGTTGGACTTGGGAAAGAACAACTTTCCTCCATCTTTTGTCAGGCTATCCACAGTAAAAGGTCTCTGCCTTTTTTAGGAGGGGAGACACACATTTGTGGTGCTGGAAATGTGTGTGAGAGGAGACCTGCAGAGAAGATGACATTATAGCTACTGACATGATGCGCTGCTCAGAGAAGACAAGTCTGATGAGGAGCCGTGCCAAGCTCCTAAGAGGGTAGTGAAATGCTGCCTGGAGGGAGGGGTTCCAGCATTTCCTAGACCACTTTGCCTTTCATTACCAGAGAAGAGTTTGGTGACAATAAAATGAATTTTACTTTGTTTAAATGAAAAACTTGAAAAAAACCAGATTTCTAGAATTTAAAAATTATTTGCAAGTGTTAGAACAGAAACATCAATTTATAACCAGTGGTAATATGGGTGAGGACTCCTGACACACCCCTTTATGCACTCTGGGCTCACAGAATTAATCTGCAGCTGTTAAAGTTGTCCCACTCTGTCAGGTGCAATTTCATGCTCCAGCATGTAATGCCAGGCAGGAGTCTTAATCTTGAATATTCTCTGTGCATATTCTTATTTCCTGGAGATCCATTGGTTATAAACATTCCTTGGGCTTTCTGGTAATGTAACATGTTGAAAATTAATTAATTGCTATTTGAATTTTTGCTCCTCATGTTAATTCATTTCAACAAAGGATATGTAAACTGACCTCCCTTAGTTGGGGCAGCACTGCAGGTGGATGTGCACTCCAATGTAAAGCAGTCACTGGAAGGAAATCAACAGCACTGGTGGCAGAGTCCCCTGGTTTGTCTCAAGTGTAAACACTGGAGACAGATACTTCTCAGACTTTAGGATGGCTGAGATGCCTCTCTCTGCTAAATTTGCTTAGCTAATATTTTCTAGTAAAAGTTATATTTTAAAACCACAAGGTTGCAGACATTCTGAAGTAGCACCTTAAAAACCTGCCGATGCCAAGTCAGGCAGAGGGATTTAATGTAAATTCCTATTGCAGGAAGTGGTGGGATGTGACATTGCCCTCACAAGTGCATCTGAGAAGCTCCAGTGGTGGTGGAATATGGAGCCTGAAGACCTCTCTCATACTTTATGTCAGAGTGACAAAAATCCATGGAAGTTGTGACTTGCCCTGCATCCTGGATGAGCATGTGTCCAGTTGTTTATCAGCACTTAATGCTGTACAAACTCACTGACACAAATTCAGTGGTTTAGGTGCCTTTCAAAGAGGAATTCCTTGTCATTTGCTGTAGTGGACACAGAGCTAAAGACTGAGTGTGTGGCTTCATCAGCCTTTTGGAAGAACGGAAGAGTTGCTAATTAACTACGTATTTTAGTGTCAGACCTTCTCTTCCTGCCTGCTGTGACTGTCTGTTGGTCATGCTGTGTGTCCAGACACTGATGGCATCTCAGAGAAAGCGTTGAGGTAGGTAAGGTTTCCTGTAAAGCCTTCTGAGCTCATGAGAGTGAGATAGTGCATTCCCATGTGGTTAAGTTATACACTTACAAACTCTGGCTAGAAGTGTTATCATAACAGCCTTGGGTTGCTAGGAGGTGCTGTGTGGGGATTAATTAATCAGGATGGTTGTGCCTTCTGTTTGCCATCATTGCTGATACAGAAGAGAGATTTTCAAAGCCAAAAGCTGTGATGGACTCTTGTCAGGCTGACAGATTTACATATAGAAACACATATTAAGGCAGTTGTGGCAAAAGTTAGTCATTGCAAAATACTGCACAGGGAAAAATCTAAACTGTGAGGCCCTCAAGAGGCTCTGTCTGCTCTAGGCTGCTCCTCTGTCCACATTGCTGTGTGCAGCAGTAACACTGAAAGAGCTGAGGCTGCTGTACCAAAAGACTTTCCCATTGCACTAAACAGGTTAAAAAGGCTGATATTTAGCTCATAGATTTTTTTTGTCTGGTTTTGAAGCAACAACCTAAACTTTCTTAGTGCACAAGTAAGAGATTTGGCTTGCTTCTTGCAAGAGCAAGGGATGCTGCCTCAGGTTGCATGTCCTTTACTGTAGCTGGTTGAGCTGCCCAGATGGTCACTTTCTGATATAGTTCCACCCATATAGTTTAAGGCAATAGATGGGAAGGAGATGGAGTTAACAGTAAGTCAGCAGACAGAACAGAAAATCCATGAAGAGAATGATAAAACCCAATGGAGCTTGGAACAGTCTCTTCAACACGACAGTGATGAGTGCCCAAAGCTCCAAACAGTAGTAGACACAAGACAGTCTTGGTCACACACACACAGAGGATTGAATCCACACAGCTTTTAAATGATTTTAGACACTAAATTCAAGCAAGCTTGCTGATAGTTGTCTCCAAGCATCCATTCCCTGGGAGGTACTATGCAAACAAAAATATTTAATTTACCCTCAGCTGAAGTCTGGTATTTGCTCAGCTCTTTGAGAAGAGTGTAAAAGGAAGGCAGGCACAGTGTTCAGACTCCAAATGCCCTTTTCAGGTGAACTGCAAAGTGAAATTTGCATGAGGAACTTCAAGATACCTGGCCCCAAGCATCCCATATTCAATATGCCCCTATTGAGTGCTCTAATTCTGTACTGCTTCTCAGAAGTGATGCCTGGTAAGTGCTGTGTGAGACTGGGGTTCAGAGTCCCCCAGCAGTGTTTTCTGGTGCCTGAAAAGCTAACTGAGTGTAATCACAGCAGCATGTCCAGCACTTTTTGGGGGTGTCAGAAAGGGAGAAAGCTGGATCCAAAAATGAGCATGGGAACTCTTCTGTTGCAGTGTAGGGGAAGCACGGGAGCCTAGCCTTAATAGAACAACCCACAAAATGACACCTGAAACCTGTGTGAACCCTGTTCTGTTATCTTTGTGTCTCTCTCAGCCATGAAAAGAGAGATCTGCATGGAAGGTAAGGCAACCTTTTGGTTAACAGTCAGTTCCTTTCACAATTTGTCCATAGGGAAGCTCCATATTCTGAAGGAATTCAGCTCTAAGGCTTCCTCTTCTCAGGAGCATGCCTGAACCCTGGTTCATAGAAGAATTGCAGGTGACCTAGAGCAGCTGTATGCCAAAACTCACACACTGGGCTGATAATCTTCATGGGAGCAGTCTAATTTATAAAAGCAGGAATGTAGTGTAGTGATCAAAAGATTTGAAAGGGAGGACTTGAGCTTCCTCTTTGGGGCCTGTGTAATTTCCTTGGGGGTAGAGAGCAGCAGCAGCCCAAGGTGTACATGGCTCTGAGTCCCTTCCAGGGAAAGAGAGGAATTCCCTTTCCTGTGTGAATGCTGTGTCCAAAAGGCTGCTATGAAAACCCTGCTGGAATTAATTTCAGGACAAAAATGACTAATGTTTGGGGTGGGGGTTTTGTATGGTTTTTTTTGCTAAATGGATATTGCTGAATACTTTAGGTGTGTGCTAGGAGTCCCTAAGGGACCAGGCTGTCATGACAGTGACCAATCTGTGATTCTCAGCAGAAAAGTTATGACAATCTTGGCCACAGCAGTAGCACCTGAGGGCACATATAGTGCAGAAGCTTAAGCACCTGAGAATATTATTAAGGCAAAACCCTATATACCTCAGGTGTACTGTCATTCTAGTGGGGTTTGGTAGCTTGTTTTACTAGTGTTGGTGTCCCAAATTCCCACTTGTATTACATGTAAGAACTCATGCACACATTTTTCTCCCTTGTACCCTTGCTAAACATGAGGACAGATACAGTCCCCATTTTCATTTCTGTATTCACAGTAATGCAAGTGCTAGCTGTAACTTCCCTTCTTGTGTGCTGCACATTCCTCAGCAGCACTCCCTGCTTAAAACTGAGAGGGGTAAGGCTGAGCAGGTTCTGTTTTGTTCCCTGCAAGGGGTTTGAGCCCAGGCACTGCAGGATCATGTCCCAGCTGCTGCTCTCACTGCTCTGCAGCACTGGAGTAGCAGAGTGTTGCTCCTGTGATAAGATGTTCCTCAGCCTGCAGCGACACTCTCTGCTATTTGTAATGAGCAGGGTTACTGGAATGCTTTGAGACAGAAGTCACACACCTGCAGAGCAGGCACTGGAGCTATGATAAATTAGGCTGTGGAGTCACGTGTTCACTTCCAGGAAAAGAAGGTTATGCTGATGCCAGAATAACACATTTCCCCACTGGTGCTGGCACCTCTCTCTGGGCACCGTGGCTTCCAGCAAGAGGTTTACATAAGAGAGTTGTTACTGTACAAGCTTCTGTTTCATACCTGTGGTTACCTACACCTAATGGGCTTGTTTCTGTATGCCCACCCATGGGAACACACATCATGCCAAGGTCATGGTAAAGCTGGGGCTGGTGGAACTCTGATCAATGCTGCTGCTGAGGTCCAACAGCCACTGCTAATGGTGGCTTTTAATGCAGAAGATTGCAAACTGTTTTTTGCTTTGTACCTCTTCTGCAAGTGATGGTAGCCCTGATTCTGCAAGTAATTTAGATTCCTGCTACTGAAATCTGTGGGGACATAATGTCTAAATTTAATTTTTTCAGAAGGTGGGACTGTTCTGCTTGCTGCAATTCAAATACATAGAAGGATCCCTATAAATATTTCATGGCCTCAGGGACAAACTGTAATGTGGCTGCAAAACTAGGCACACGTACATCTCCACAAGAAAAATCACATTGCCACAGCAGTGGAGAAACTGTGCTCCTAACCTGCCAGTACTTACAGCTGACAGATGCAGAAAGACAAAATACAGTTAATGTTTTAGAAATAGGCTTTGCACCAATATAGGTTTTCAGTTTCCAGTATGTTTTTAAATGAAGCAAAAATTACATGCCTATCTGCCCTCAGATTTTCCTTGTTAGCATTAATCAAGCACACTTGACTCATTTACAGATGAATTTGATTAGGATCACGTATACTCTTAGGAACTAAAAATAATGAATCATGACTTGAGTGTACGTGCTGTTACAGCCAACATTGTTGCTCGGTGCCTGCTGCAGCAGTGAACTCCTAGAAAGCTCCTAGAGCTGGGTTCCAAACCATTGGCAACAGGAGGTGGTAAACAGCACACATGAAATAAAGCAAGACCACAGAAAACGGAAAGCCGTAAAGTGAACAGCTATTCAAATATATCTGTATAATTGGTTGAAATTCTTTATTTTCTGACTTAGGAAAAGTTAGAATGGAAATTTGACTGTGTCTACATGAATATATAAATATTTTTGCATATGTTCCAGCCTCTGGCCCACAGTTGTAGCTTTTAGGTCTATGAGCTCACTTATATGTCTTGTTTTATAATGCTAACAGATTCTTCTACTCATCTTTTAGCACTATGGAAAAAAGATGCCTTCCAAAGAAATCCCCCAAAACCAAAAAACCCCACATACCGTAGTATACCACTGTGTATAAATCTCATTTTACACATTCATTGCTGCACATGTAAATTCATGCAAAGCCCATGTGCTCAAGCACTGGTTCAGAAGCAGCCAAGGGATGCAATATTCCACTGCCCATAAAAGTGTTTGTTGATAAAAAGACAAACACAGAAAAGTGTTTCTGTTGTGACATTTTATTGATCTTCCACACAATTTATTCTGACCTTCTGTCATCCTCCTTTTTTTAATTCTTTTACAGTTAGTTTTATTATGCAGTATTTTTTTACACTCATCTCACCAGTGAGGTCCATGAGAACAGTCTGTGTGATAAAAGAATATGTAATATCTGTTATCTCTATTATCATGACAACTGCCTGGGCCTTTGACAGTTCTGCAATCTACTTAATCATTTACCTAAGTGCCAGAAAATGCCTGTAAGAATGAAAGTAGACATATGAAAAGGGAATAATACATAAAGAAACATCTGCATTGAGATAATTTGTCATTTTTGGAAAGGCTTTGGAAAATGATGCATACATTTAGTACAGTGTCATGCTCATGACACTATGGATCTTTTATTCTACTTGCAGGCCTTATCTGGCACATATTGAGCTTTTATCATGTCTGTAAGATCCCTGCTGTGTGCTCTGGCTGCAGGGCCCTCCCTGACCCTGCCCAGTTCTTGCCCTGGGTGAGGAGGGACTGCCCTCCACACTATTCCATGCTTAGCAATGCCTAATTTGCAGCAGGTGCCTTTTTCATTCACTGTTTGCCTTTTTTTTTTCCTCTGCCATCTCCCATTTGCCAAGCAAGCCTCTGGGGCTCCCTATGCTGCTTTCCAGTGTCTGTCACATTGCCGCAGACCTGGCCACAGGGCGACGTCTCCCCAAGCCCCCTCCATCACAAGGGCATCCTGTACCTTAGGTCCTCCAGAGAACTGAAAAACAGTTTTAAAAACTGTCTTTTTAGGAGCAAGAGCTGCCTCTACCAATATATGCCATGACCAGAGAAGGCAATTGTGCTGCTAAGGAGCAGAGGATGTCTGGGCAGTGAGCATCAGTAAAAGAATTCCACATTAATTCAGATCCCTGCCAGGGAGCTGCAGTTACCTTGAATTCTCTTTGTGATAACAGCAACAGAAAAACTCCCTCACTCCTTGCTGGTTTATGGAACACTGGAATGGCCTTGGAGTTAGATCACTGGTGATTATCAAGATATTAGGAGAATAGACAAAGAGAGGAAAGTTTGAAAAGCATAAACATGTTTCATGCAAGGTTTTTATAGACATTTTCAAGAGCAGATGTGCCAGAATGTTTCCACTGGAAACTTTACATAAAATTATTGATGTAAAGAGGTTCTGCAATGCTGGCATCTCTCTCCCCTCTCCTGAGAGCTGTTGTACCTCATGACAACTCTGTTCTATGTACTGGGAGCATCAGCAGCTGGAATTTTTCATCTCTTAGTCTTTAAGTAGCTCATTTTAGAGACTCCACTGGTAATAACAGTTCTTGCCCTTTTACCTTCAGGACAGCTTGGAAGTAATCTCTTAGGACCAGATATCACTCTAGCATCAAGTATATAACAAGAAGAAAAATAAACATTTAGTACAGTATCAGACTAATTTCTGGCATTCCTTAAATTCCTTCAAAGGACAGTCATAGGAACAGATGTGTCTTTGCAGCTCTGGGCTCTCTTTCACCCTCTCTCTGTAATTGCATGATGGTCTGCTTAAAACCTTCCCTTTGCTTTTTCACTGTTCCTTGCCTGTCTAAAAAATTTACCCAAGAGCTTTCTGGTGCCTTGTGGACTAATAGCTACCTTTTAACATCGGGGCTCCCTAATAGAATCCTGTCTTTTTTTTAGAAGAGGTGAGTTGCCCACAGCAGTTTCTCAGCTGGTTTCCTGTCTTGGTGACCATGCAGTGGAAGGTAGCTGTCTCTGAGAGGGGAAGTTTGGGGATTTGTAAGTTCAGGAAACACATCTCCCAGGGCTTCTGATAAAATGAATTGTGAGACATTTATTTTGATTACACCTTTACCATAATGTCAAGCTCTACTGGACAGAGGGTTTTCCTGGTGGCTATTTGCCTTTCCAAGAAGGTGGGAAGAGTATATTTTTTCTTCTTGCTTGGCTCACAAGAACTATTTCCATGAAAAGGCTGACACAAATTGAATCCATACATAGTAACCAGAGGGACTGCAGGGATGGTGTCAGTCCTATTCTGCCAGCACGTGCTGTGTGTCAGTTCTTAGCATAAACAGGGTTTATTCAAAAGAGATTAAAGCTGTCAGCTACAGCCAGTGACAGCCAACAAGGTGGCCTTTCCCTCCTCACAATCCACTGAGCATGATGCTCACTCTGTCCTCTCGAGAAGCACAGCATCCTGAGCTCCTCCTGCCTCAGGTGTTTTAGACCCAGGAAGCCTCGTGGCTCCTGAGTATCTCTGTGTGGAATTTCCTTCCACCCACGCCTTGTCCTCAGGAAGTTTCCAGCCTAGGCTGCCTGTGGGAGAGCCTGAGGTGGCACTGCCAGCAGGGACTCCGCTGCCATGGGGATCCCCCCTTGCCAAGCAGTTCTTTCCAGCCCTTTTTGTCTACTGATGCCAAGGATGTCTGTTTAAGGAGCCAATGAATCTGCCACAGGAATCTCTTGTATTGGGATTACATGTGCTATTAATAAAAATTGCCTTCAACTTCTAAATCGAGGCATTTAAAACCCACAATGAATGCATTCTGCAATAATGAAAAGGAAAAAAACCAAGTTTTTTTTCTGAAATTTAAATAGACACATGAACTTATGTATCATGCATGCTATTTTAAAACTTTAAATCTATTCCATTTTTTCCATTGTGGTTGTTTTTATGTTTCATTGTGCTCTTACATAGGGAAGTCTTTGGTCTTTTAATAGAAAAGATTTTATGTTTCCAGGCACAGGTTTTTGTGCCTAGCTCAATAGGCTTGGCAAAAAACCTAATTTTTTGACACTCATTTTTCTATGGTACAAGATTTAAGAAAGGAATTAAAGAAAGTATTAAAGTACAAGGACATCAAGAAATTACTGTTAACTTCTGGAAACTTAGATTAAGGTGTTCTAAACATTTCTTTAAAGTGAAAAAAAACCCCAAACAAATGCACAAAATCTAAATAGTGGCAAGGTGTTCTTTTCTGTGATTTCTGTTTCTGAGAAATCCAAGCATGACTCAGACTAACAGACTGTATGAGGCCAAATGTTGTGTTATTACAAACATGGCCTGAAACTGGATGGTAAATTCTATAGGTAATGTAAAGGAGTCCTAAAAGCCCCAAAACTATTTAAAATTGTATTAGAAACTACTCAACTCTGCTCCCCTACCAAAAAAATCTCTTATCCATAACAGTGAAGGAGAATTTATCTACAGTTTTCATTCTTCCATACCTTTTTGTCTGCTGTCCTTTATGCCTTAAAGATCCCTACAAGATCACAGAGCTATTTACTTCTGTTAGTTCGCACAAAAGTAATTGACTATTCTGAATGTGTTTGATGCTTGTTGTGATGTTGATTTGCTCTGGCCATTGCCTTTCCTGTTGACCAGTGCCCTCTCTTTGTTTCTTTCTGTTTCCCATGTGTCTAGTTTAATAATGAGGTTGACAGTTTAATAATGAGCCTGGGACAATGGTTATATTTTTTGATATATGTTTGTATAGTGCTTGGCACAATGCAGCTTGGTCTCTGACTGTGTATGTCAACCAATAATGATGTTGTTTCCAATTGTTTTAGTCTCCAGCTTTGTAGCTATTTCAGAAGCCCTCTTTTAAACAGTTAGAAACAAATTATTATTTAAACAATATTTTCCACATCAGTTATGATTTCTTTAAATAATTTAAGTGCTTTTTCCAATACTTCTCACAAGCACTGTGTTATGGCTGTGACATTTTACTGATTTAAAGCCAAAGACCTAATGATACAGAGATCTGCTCCAGATGTCTGAATAAAACTGCACAGTACAACCACTGAAATCCAAGTGCTGCTTTGAAGGGGGTGCCTTGCTACTGAGGGGCAGCACAAGGGATACAACAGGTGCCACGTAATACCTGGCATATGCCCTCAGAGTCAGCAATAATTAATCCTCAGTGTTATTCCCTTGGAGTATTTACCTGTCTTGTAATACTTAAGGGATGCCCTTTTTAAGCACAGGAAATGACACAAACAACACAGATGTCAGACCGCTGTCAATGACAAACCCTGAGCAGGGAAATCCACGATGCGCTGGTTCGTCACTCTGTGTGAGCTCTGTTGTTATTGTCAAGTTAATCTCTTTCTATTTCCAAAGTGGAAATCAGGATCTACTTCTGTATAAAGCCTCTAATCCTTGTTCCCAGCTAAACATAACAACAATCTATTTATGTACTGGGCTATCCCCAATTAAACCAAAAAAACAGTATAACCTAGTTCAGCTGTTGGGTAACACCAAGTATTAGCAGTGGTTATTTATAGCGCTAAGATGTTTTAGACTTTGCTGTATTAAATAAAAGCTTATACTGAGCTTTTTTATGTTTGCTGTCACTTACAGCCACATTGGCTTGAATATGTAACGATGTGATGATGACCCCAAATTTTCTGGGTTGGCCTGGCTCAGCTGCAACCTCCTGCATGTTCCCAGTCAGGCAGTACCTGTCTTGCCTGAGCCCTGCACTCCTCCCACTCCTGTGGCAGCTGTGAGTGTTTTCATGAAGCTTTGAATTTGGCAGCTCCTTCCCTCCACTGCAGCTGGCAAGGTGACAGCAAGCAGGAGGGTCTGTTCAACCTGCTCAGGAATTTCTCCATGTATGTTGGTGTTTGATGAATCACTTTTCCCTCAAATGCACATAGGAGAGTTTGTGTATTTAAACAGGTGGGTTTTGGGAACTTGCTGCTCCATTTGCAGGAAAGTATACACTCCACAAGTGCATCATGGAAAGACAATAACTAAAGTAGTGACGCAGACTTTAAATAAATAAAAAGGTTACTACCAGGTGATTTGTACAGCTCTAACATAATTAGTAATTAATATTAGAGACAGTGCGTTGCATTTGACTCTGCAAGGCACTATATCTTACTCTCTCATGTCTGAGTTGGGTTTATTCTGCCTTTTTCATTGCTACAGAATGCACAGAGCTGGTGTGGCTGTCAGTCTTCACACAGGACTATGACTGTCACTGGATTTAAATTTTTTTAAAACAAATTATATGTGATTGTTACTTCCATTACTTCTGGACCAAGTCAGGACCTGGATCAGGCAGCTCCCTTAGTATTGGGTGCTGAACTGGTGGAAGTGGAGAGGCATCTTCAGTAGGGACCAGTGATACATGCAGCTGACACTGAGGTAACACTGATATGGTCTGGAGGTGAAATTAGAGTGGTCAGGCCAACAGCAGAGTGTTGCCGAGTACATTCAAGATTTTGAGCAGCCCATTAAATAGCTCACTTCTCACGTTGTTGTCTGCTAAGTGTCTGCCCTTTCACTGCCACGACTTTTTATTGCACTTTTCTAAAATTCAGAAACATGGGGAAAAAAAATAAATCCAAAAACCAGTAGCAAGCAGCCAGGCACATCCTTGACAGAAAGTTGCACTTTGTGTATGGTACCTCCAAATCTTGACTGCTTCCTGGGTGAGGGGGAAATAACCTCATCTTGTCTCAACCCTCATCACTGATGAAAAACTGTTGATGAAGGCTGTCCTCATGTCCACATCCTCATCCCCACTTTATCCCAATTCTGCAGACTTTCAGCCTCAGGTTGATCAAATGTGCAGGTTCCCTTTTCTGTTGAATTTGAACAAGCCCACACGTGACTTTGTACTTTTCCTTCACAGCGCCTGATGTGATCGGAGCAGCTGATGGTCTCTTCAGGTAGAGATGTCAGGGTTTGGGAGTCAGCCAGTGCAAGGATATCCATGGGGAAACTTGTGGTTTATCAGGAAGCTGAAGAAATACCTCCCCTGCCTGTATGCTAGGTGAAAAGGAACTGTTATGTTAGTGATGGCTGAGGAACACTTTGGGAAGCTGAAGTGGTGCAGCACTTAGGTCTCCCCCAGCTCCTTTGGGATCAGAAGGCTTGGCTCCAGTAGTGTCAGATGTCTGTAAGCAGTGAGCACTGAGACACTGGGAACTGGGAGTCTCAGGGCCTCCAAAGAGAGAACTTTCCTGGGATCCTTCCAGTATAAAAAGTGTGAGTTACACTATGCAAATGATACACTATCTGAAAATTAGGGACAGTTCTTGAACCTACATGGTCTCAAGAAATCTATTCTATGAGTAGGATGTGTCTCTCTGAGACTGTCTCTTGACCTCTTCCATCGTTTTTTCTTTTATTTTTTAATTCAAGTAGAAGGTTAACAAGTGTCCTGGTTTAGGGCAAATTTGTAAGGAAACCTCCAAAGGGGTCCCTCAAAAAGCAAATTCAAGTGGCCCTTTCCCCTACCTGTTCGGGAGATAAAACTTCTTTGAGAAAAGTGGAAAAAATGGTTTATTTAACAAGCCAAGCATTCACAAACATGAGAAAATGAATAATATTAAACAATGGAACTTCTCGTTGTTCTGAGGAGATGGCAAATTCAGAGAGAGTCCTTTTGTAGTTCAGAGTCCTTTTCTTGGATGTGGCCTTGGCTTTCTCTCAGTCTCTTTGGGGCTCGGGTCCGGTGCCCCAGCCTCAGCACAGTCTGGGGGCTCCTGGATGATAGTCCTGGTGTTCCCAGACTGAACAGTGGCTGAACAGTTCCAAAAAAACATTCTGGCCTCAGCTAACGAGAGAAAAACCATCTAAAACAGCAAGAGAAAGCTTCCCAATCGTTTGCAGAGTGGAGAACTCCGAAAGCACTGCTTGCCTCTCTCTAGGTTTTGAATATAGCTGTAAAAAATTCCACTGCTTTTCTTTCTCCCCCCTCTCACTCTCAGATCTAGTTTTAAAGGTGCAGAACTTATTCCTGGGCTAAACAGATGAATGGGGATACAATGCAGCATCATAAAGTCAGCCCAAGTGACTTTTCTAGCTAACAAGCTACTCACAATGTATTCAGAAAATAATCCAGAGGTGATGTTGAAGCCCTCCAATGAGGCGAGCAAAGACAGCAGAGACAGTCCAGGGTAGCAAAGGCAGTAGATACATTCTGTTCTCTGTGAGAAGTGTGAGCATCCAGCACAGGTGTTCTGCAGTATTCTTGAACCAGAAATGTGCAGGTATATGGGGCACAGAGTCTTCACCCCCTCTGGAACATGTGGCCTTTTACTGCTCTTTTGCCTTTCCATAACTGGGACATGTTTTTAAATCTCAATTATGCTTAACTGACTAAATTTAAGGGTGGTTTCTGATGTACACTAGTGTGAGAGAAGAAAGAGATATTTCATAGGAGCAGATATTTGAAGATGTTCAGGTGTGCTGTCAGGGTTTTTCCACGTGATCCTCTAATGAAATAACATTTTGTACCCTAAGGATGCTTCTCATTTTAGCTCCATCTTTTCCTTAAGCTGTGAGTGAGAGAGAGTGCGGGAGGCAATCCAGTGCCAAATCCTGCCTTAGCTGCTCTGCTCTCCTTGCTGAAGGAGCCCATTTCCCTCCACTGAGATGAAGCTGCTCTTCTGCATACCCTGCAAAGGAGGCAAGAGCTACTGGAGGCAGTGTTATACTGGCCAGCAGTGGTGATGTAATTGTCAGCAGCAGTCTTGGGTCAGAAGTCAACCAGGAGTGGGCTTGTAACTAGGAGATCAAAATATTTTCTCTGCCTTTTGCACTGGGATGTGTCTGTATTGTTCCCCCTTGCTTCTCTCTTTGTTCACTCTGATATGTTTTATCATCTCAGTCCATATTTGTGGCTCTTACTTTACTGTGTGACAGAATTGTTTAAAATCTGTCAGGCCAGGGCTGCAGAGGGCAGAGTGTGGTGGGAGGGACAGTGGGGCCATGTGTCTGCCTCGTTTGCTCAGCTCCAAATGTGAGCTCATAGAACTGAGATTTGTAGAGCATCAGCACTCAGATCTAGTTTATAAGTCATGCTAGAAATACATTCCTTGAGGTGGTGACTTTGAATTAGCTATTTTGCTTTTAGCTTCTAAAACTGTCAGCCTGACCTTTGGTTAAACTTCCAGTAACACAGAGGATTTGTGAAAAACAGGTCTTTATCTACTTCCACAGGCTCAAAAAAGCAAAACTTTCTCTTATCAGTTTCTCAAATTTTGTACTTCACAGGAACAATGCATGTCAGGTATCCAGTTCAGAGCAGCTCACCTGAGAAATGGGCTTGACACACAAGTGACACATTTTCTTTTCTAGTGTAGTCTAGTTTAATCAGTGGCATGCTTGGTGAGATCCAGAGAAAAAGTTCTCCCTTATTCATGGGAAACTTTAGTGTAGAAAATGCTCAGATAGTATTAAATGATGTGTTAATTGCTGTGAAGGAGGAAAAACATGACAGAGACCTTGCAGAGTCCACTGCTGAGAAGGATGGTGTCCTACACTTTATCACAGAGAGGCACATTTTGCAGAAACGTGATTTGCACTGGAGCACAATGCAGTGAAATTATTGGAAGTTCTGCTAGTCATCAAGATGGTTGATTAGAGTTATTAATGATAGCTTTTCTTTTCTCTGCCCAACTCTTCTGTTTACTGCCTGCTTTCAAACAGAATAAACTTGATTAAAACAACAGGGAGACAGCAAAAGACAAACTAGTTGTTGTTGCAGGAGGTCACTCAGCAGCTTGAGCATCACCATACGTGTGTGCATGTGTGTGTCCTAGCTAGAGGGCTCAAGAAGATCCTGCTGCAGTTCTGCCACCCCTTTCTGCCTCCTACAGAATGCAAGAGCCTTCAGTGCCAAGGAACTGGCTTCACAGCATAAGATTGAAGCTGACAGCATTGTAACTGCTGCTGTTTTACTGAGTATGTTCCCTGAAAAACATGCTGGCTGTGATCTCCCTTTTTCAGGAGGCTGGCTGGATGGAGCAGGACATGTTTGTAGTGAAGCACTGACAGCATGCACCAGCTTGCAGAAGCAGGACAGAAAACCCCACAAGCCATGTTGCCAAATGTCTGAGGCTGTGAAGAAACAGCTGGTGCTTGGTCACTGTGGATGGCAGCAGAAGTAATTCCTCCCCAGAAGTATCTCAGCAGGTACTGGGAAAGGACCCCTGTTGCCATCTGCGGTGAACATGGCACATGCATGGGTTTCTCCTGTTTTATAGCCAAGTTTTTTGTGGTTTTTTTGCACCTTCTGTACATGAGGAGGAAAGTTCTAACCATGTGCAATGATTCAAACTTAAACCTTGTCTTACTTATTGCTCACCTGAAAAGGACATCATAAAAATCATTGTAAAAATTAGCCTTTAGGCCATTAGGGGTTTCTTCATTTCACTTGACTGCCAGTACAGCTTTCAGACAGTGCAGTTTAAAACCAACATTAGTGCAGAGAGACTCATCTCCCCATCCCTCTCTTGTCAGTGAGGAGAGAGGCATCTCCATGATTCATGCAACCTGTGTCAGATGAATCACCCTGGAGCTGCTTGGTTAACCCTGTCTGTTTTGCTCTGAGAAACAAGGCAAGCAGTTTATATGAGGTGAAATGAATGCTTCCTGCAGGGCCCAGTGATCAGTTGACCTGCCATGAACACAGTACAACAGAGATGAAGAATTAGATCTTCAAAAAGAAAATAAACGACATATTTTCAGTTATATGTTCATTATCACATCTTACACTTTGGAAAGTGGAAAGTACATGATGAATGACATAAGGGTAAGGGCATGTAAATAAAAGAGGTGCTGTTGTTCAATTAAATAGACATTATTTACGCCTGACTGTGTAGAGCACCTTGCTCAAAGGCATTTTGTATGGCTCCAATCCACTTAAAGCCTGACACTGGAGAGTGTGTGTTTTGCTGATAAACATGAGCCCAGGAGCCAGAAAATCCAAACAAGGCAGTGAATCACTGAGCAATCACATGAAGCATCATTTTACTAGGTGCTAGTGTGGCAAGCAGGCAGCCGAACGCTGAACCAGGGACATTGGGTGGACGATACTGTAAACGGGGAGAGATGAGAGCTCCCTCCAAGAAGACCATATTTAGCTGTGGTTTTGTTTCTGCTGGTTGACTGCACAGTAAAGAGAGCTGGGGAAGGATATGACACCCAGACACCACACCCCAGCTGTTTTGGACCTGATGTTTGGAGGAAGAGATGCTTTAGCCACTGCCATGTGTTTTGTGTGATTTGCATTTTAGCATGTCACTTTTCTCCTGGTGCAAATGTGAGTAACAGACTTGGTGTGACCTGGACTGAACCAGCCCAAGCAAACTCACCTCTGCCTCAATCATGTGCCATCACCCTTCCTCAAGGAGTGCACCAGATGGGGGTTGGTGTCCTGAGGACACCCACAGGCCTGCCCACCCTCCAGGGCTCCTCCACCCTGCCTGGGACCCCATGCCAGCCCCAACCCAGCAATGGGACTTCATTCAGACAACAAGTCCAAAACATTTCTCGATGATGCAAAACAGGTGTTTTGCAAGTCAAAGTGGGTCAGAGAGCTCAGTGCCATCCCAGGCTGGCTTGCTGTATAGAAAAATGCAACCAGGACCTGAAAGTGAAGATCTGGCCACCACACGGAATAATTTTAAAGTAGATTTGCTTCTACTGATAGGGTTTTGAGGGCTTCCTTTGTATTTCTGTGTGAGTATGCCTGAGTATTTATAATTATTTTTGGCTGTACTCAGTGTAAGAGTCTTGGACAACACAGTGAAGAAGAAATTGCATTTGGAACAAAAGACCTTTTTCTGTATCTCCCTTCAACAGGTCTGAAGATCAGAGCAAGATCATTGTTCTGCTGAAGTTCCTAACTCATGGTTTGCTGATGCAGCAGTTGCCTATTGTGAAATTACCATCTTCACTTAGTGGTATAAAATCAATGTGTAAAATTCTGTGAATCCTGTAGCTGCAAAGGACACAGTAGCTCCTGAACCTGATTGCACTGAGGTCTGTGGCATACTATAAAGATCCCAGCTGCAAAAAATCTTCTGTGCTGGTGCCATGCATCTAAAGACTCTTTTAGCTCAGTATTTGAAGAACATTTATGGCTAGCTCACATCCTACTATTATTAGTATATTATAATTTTTAAAAATTTGCATTGAAAGGCACATTTATTTATGTCATACATGACTAAATCCCATTCCCTGGACAATTACTGGCAGAATTCATTAACGTCATTGAGAGCTAGACTGGGAAATAGGCAGTCCTTTTGCTAAGCAACTCTTACTGAAATAATCCAGTTTTGCCATTTATTCTTTATCATTGCTTTTTTTTTTTTTTTCTCCCCTCAAAGCTGACAGCTGTTATAATTTCAGTTAACTAGACTAAAAAGTAACTTGTATTTTGTTATGAGCTGAACTGCATTGCTTCCCCTGGCTGCTCATTTCTCATTTTCTGCTGAGTCTTCCACTGTGCTGGCTTAATGCATTAATGGGGAAGATACCTTTGGACACCAGTTATAGTCAGCAAAGCTCTGCAGTGCACAGATATAGAACACACATTCCTTTAGGTACATCAGAATCCAGATTATCTGCAAGTAATAGACTAATAAGGGCTTCTCCAATGAGTCAGCTGATTAAAGGCAATCCTATTCCCTAAGAGCTCTAATGCTGGCTTTTACAGCTAACTTGTGCACAAGGAGTGCAGATCAGTGCTTCTTCCCTATCCTTGGGCTCATCACCAAAAGGTCATGTTCTGCTTTTAGTGCTCAGTTAAAGAATTGTAGAAATTTTGCTGTGATGTGGAAGGAAAGAAGGTGGTGGAACAAATACAGTACTCTCTGCAAGCAACTCTAGGAACAGGGTCTACTAAATCTGCTCAACTGAAAAGAGCAAAGGCTATTTTTTAGACTGTATGCTGGCACTCTCAGGTGCTTCTGTTTGTTTCCCTTAAAATGAATCAATATTTTATTATTCCTTAATTTCTCAGTGTCTTTCTCTGCACTGTCTCCCTCTTAAGTCTCTCAATAATTTACCTCAGGCACATAATCCTTCATTTCCCTACCTCCTACATCCCAGTCTCAGAGTGTTTGATCCCTTGTACCTTTACAATCAGTATGAAACTTCATACCTAGCCATTGGTGGTGAGTTGGGATAGGCAAAGGCAATGCTGTGGACATAAATTGGTGAAAATAATCCAGCAGTCCCACTGCTGTGGGCCCAATGCTGCTTCACCCCACATCTACTTTTGCCTTTTGTTCTACATTTGCTCACCAGGCTGCCTGTGGTTGCCTGTGCAGTAGGAAGGAATGGTGACAATGGAGCAGCTTCCCTTGGGCATGTGGTGACTGTGGGCACTCCCAGAGTGTCCAGCACTATCCAGCTCAGCACCCACATTAATTTCTGTCCGTAGCTCTCTGTTGTTGGTAGGGCTGAGAACAGCCAGGGGCCTGCTAGCACTGCCAGATGTGAGAAGCAGAGCAAAATGTGAATGGCACAGTGGTCTGGAGGAGAGTAAGGCAGGCAGACCTCATTCATTGCCTGTGCAGGCAACTCACCATTGGGAACTGAGTCTACTAAGGCAGGCCTTCTGAGGGGAAAGATGAAGGTGAACTCCTCTGATAGATACATAGGGAGAAAGTGCACTTTCAAATATGCTGCATTCAGTTTTCATCTAAAGAAATCTGAATTTTGTTTTTCCCGCTTTTTACAATTTTTTTCCTCCCTTGAATTTCTGTCCCATTCCAACATGTTTTATGTCCTCTCTGTGGACAACCCTTACACCAGAAAATCTGAGGAACTATTTTTGCCACAATATAAATAAATTAAAACTGGCTAATTAAGTGTCAGCTAAAACCACTGCACTGCTTTTATATCCAATGGAAAATTTCTGCCTAATTGCTCTGGGCATCACCTGGTCTAATTGTAATTGGCTGGGGAAAGATTGCAGAGCTGCTACTCTGCAATGTTTACTTCATCCTGGCTGTAGGGAGAATTCCTTTAAGATGTGATTAATGAAACAGAGAGTGGATAAGATGGAAGAAAAACAAAGTCTCTGAATTTCAATGCTGCAGCAGGCAGTTACGTTCAAGCACTTGTGTGCTTTGTGACAGCGCTGGCCTTATGGTTTGTCTCTTCTTGTGCCTGTGTCTTGGGCAGGCACAAGATTTGCACAAGTGTTGACCAGCAAAGAGTGCAAAGGGGCTGAACAGACCAGGACTGCACCAGTCTCCATCGATCTGTGGGACTGTTTTTGTCCCTGAGAAGGACTCAGCTCATATATTTCAGTAATCAATCTGCTGCTATCCCTTGTAAGTACCTGGAGGCTAAAAAGGCTTCATCTCTCTCCAGCTTTAAAAGCAAGTAATGAAATGTTTCCCCCACAGACAGACTGAAGTTCATGAGTGCTGATGGCATTTTGTGAGGATCAACAATGCTTCATCCTGTGGGTGTGTAGTGCAGAATGGGACCTGGAGAGTTAATTGTCCAAAAACCAGAAAGGCTCAGAAGAGACAGTACAAAGGAAAGCATGTGTGGAAGTTCCCAAGTACAAGCACTTCATGCCATGTTGGGACAACCCTTCTTGATGGCTTTATGGAAGAGATATATTGTGTGGTTCTGGAGAGATGTGTTTTCTTTGTCTGCCTTGAATTTTATGAAGAGGATATGAAAGATGATACTCAGTGTCTTTCTAACGATTCCTAATCTAGCAGTAACTGCAACTAAACACAAAGGCTTTTCTTACTTTGGTTTATTTCTTCTGTCTGCACTTTCTGCTGTGATATATATTAAACATTTGGGTGAGACATTAGAGCCTGCAGTTTTGCTGCAATCACTCTGGCCATAAATCTCTCCAGTCCTGCAGAGGACAGGTTTTGCTTTTTTACTCAACAGTGACAAATTACAGACAACTTATAGAGAGCTATGCAAACCTGAGGTGCAGAGCATTGTACTCCAACCACCCACTCACCTTCATGGTTTTCAGTATGTTTCAAGAAACCAAGCAGTTTCAGCTGAGAATGCCAACAGAAAAAGTGTTTTTACAAAGTACTGTCCATGCCACAAACCTTCCAGGAGAGAGATGTAGTTACATTTTGTGCAGTAAGAATTACAAGCCTCTCTGTACAACCTACACAGAGGGATGTGGCACTTAGTGCTCTTTGGGATTATCACTCAGCAGCAGAGCCCCAGAGCCTGATGTGTAAGAGACAGCTGAGGAGAAGATGAGGACCTGGGGCCAGTTTAGCTGCTGCCAAGCACTGAAATACAGGTGAAGGAAAATCAGGGCATGTATTTGCTAAATTCTACCCTTGGTAGATGTGCATAATTTCCATGTACATTGATGAGTACCTATTACTTTGTGAGAAGCTCTTGGCTTTTAAAACTTGAGAATGGCTCAGGAGGTACCTGATAGTCCTCATGAAAGACACAGGAATGCAGTAAAGCCAAAGAGGAAACAAAGCAAGGAGCTTTCAATTGCAGTGTTAACAAGAGATGTTTTCTGTATGTCACTGTTCCCTTCAATAAAGGTTCATTGTCAATTAAGGATTTGCTGGCCTGTAGCACAAAAAAATATAATCCTCTGTTTAAAACCAAAGTTGTTCAGGCTTTCTAGGATAAGAACTTGTCCTGTTAGGTTCAGGGACCAGGAGATTGTAAATATAATTGTAAATATAAAATGTAAATATGTAAATATAAAAGAAAGCTGTAGGACCTCATTATATTTAATCCAGAGTCTGGATAATTTGGAGCTGACTAGAGAGTTTATGTATACTTATAAAAAAGTTGTGGTAGCCCTAGCAAGTAGTTCTGTCACAGTTTCTCATTCTTTGTTAATGAAGCAGTATGTTGTTACAAGTTTCAACAGGTTTGGATTTTTTTCCTTCTGGCAAAATTTCTTCTGCCAAGCAGCTATGAGGCTATAAAAATTTAAGGACCAGACCCTGGGCTTGTGACATGTACACTATATAGTGATTGTTCCTGTGCACAGCATCAACACTGTGTGACTTTGTGCAGACTTTGTGTTCTGATGCATCTTTGCCAACATCCAGCTGCAGTAACACTAAATTCATAGCTGGATGTCTTTTCAAGCCCTTGGTAGTAAAATATTGAAGTAGAAGTGAGATGGTTATGCAGTTCAGGAGACTGGGTACAGTCACTTGGAGGCTGAGAGAGATTAATAACTGGTGTGTAAATATTGGAGCTTTAAAAACAAAGAAACAAACAAAACCCCAACAAAGCCCCTAGAATAATATTCCTACTTCTAAAAAATTTCAAAATAACATTCAGATATTTTATTTCAGAGAAATGTTTTGTCCAGCAAGGAGGTTGTGTTTTGCAGACAGAGAGCAGATACTTTTACAGAATGTCATGCATTAAATAAACATAGGTAATTTTAAAATCATCATTAATTTTGATAACATTTGAATTAAACGCTGTCTGAGGCAAAATGCCATGTATTATTTATTTTTGTTCCACTTTCCTGTTTTCATCATGCAAGAACCAAAAGTGTTTATTTTACTGGCAACATTAAAACAATCACATGATTTTGAGTAAGTCTTTTGAGATTGTTTGCAAGTTTTTTTTCTTCTGCATGTCTGCTTCCTCCCAGCTGGGGGCTGGCTGTTGTATGGAGAGGCCAGCCACGTCACGGAAAAGCCCTGTCTCTGATCAGATGGGCTTAATATAAACCAGGTTTGCTGAGGAAGAATTAAAGAGGCAGCCCCAAAGCAGGAGAGGATTTACTTCGGCAGAGCTGCTCAGTGTGTCACAGCCCACCGAGAGAGAAGGGCACTGGGAGCAAAGCACTGGACTGGCTGCAGGAGCCTGGCACAAGTAAGAGTGGATTTGGACCCAGTCTTTTCCAGGAGGTGCTGGAGACCCAGGCAGCTAAGTGCAGTATGGGGTAGCAAAACCAGTTTGAACTTGGAGCACAGTGTGTGACAGGGACTCGTTTGGCTTTTCTTAATGAGGGATGGCAATTTGTTAGAGGCTAAATTGTAAAATGTTTGTGTTTGTAATGGTTTTGTGAGTGACTGCTTGTTGCAGGTTGTGAGTTACTCTCTGTTTGATTGAATCAGATCTGGCTTTGTTCATCTGGTCTTTTCAATGTGGATACTATAAGGAAAAAGTGATTTTAGAATTCAACCACAGTACATATTGAATCTTGTTTGTGAAGCAGCCTTTGCTTAGTGCATGATTTCTTCTTTAGATGTATTCCTTGCTGACAAAGTTATGTGACTAGGACCATGCAAACGATTTCATTATGCCCCAAAGTACTGCACATCACAGAGAAAGTATTGTGCATGCTGCAGTAAGTTCAGACAGTGCTTTTTCTATATATTTCTCCTAGGTCCTGCTGGGAATTTATTCACAGAAGTTTTCATGCAGTTTTGTAAGAAGAATAGTAATTTTTACATGTTGCTTTACTGCACTTTTTATTGTTCATCACCTATTATTGAGGTGTGAAAGTGGTTGGGTGAATTTTATGGACAATTTTACTATTTACTGATATGGAGGAGAGAGTCAAGAAACATCAGATATGGGGCAAAAAGAAAAAAAGTCTAAATAATGGTCACTTTGGGAGCTGGAATTCTTCAAAGTAACTTTCCTAAAAATGGTAGCTATTGGCCTGTGAGAATGACATCACTCTTCTCTGCCTCCAAGCAAGGCAAAATAGAGTTTGTTGAGTAAAATGTAATTAAGAGCTATGCTTATATAAGAAGAGCCAACCTATCTAATTAATTGTGTGGTAATGAAGTTATTGACTTAATATCTGTAAATTAATGAGCCTTTTCTCCCAGTTATATCTCCTGTAGAAGCTATAACTTGTACCTCCGGAGAAAAGCTGTTGGATTTCACTACATCCTCCCTTTTACCAGCCAAAAAGTCACTGTCTGAGGCAGAATCATTCTTTGTTTATCTGGCCACAGATAAGACTCAAATCCACCCCATTACAGCAGGACTTGCTTGCATGACTTTTTGTCTAAGAGTGCAGTGAATAATGCCTTATTGCTTTCCAAGAGTTCCAGCTTCTAGCTGAGACAAGGAGAAAGGTGCTGTACACCCAGCTGCACTGGCAGTGGGAGGCAACTGAGACGAGTGTCTGTTTGTCCCCAGTCGAGCCAAAAGGAGGTGGACATTGCCTGTTCCACAGGCAGTCTCTCAGCAGGGCTGCAGCTGCTGTGTGGGACCGGTGTGGTGAGCACCGTCCCTTCCTTCTCCTCCAGGGACACAGCAATGCCTCCCTCTCTCCAGGACAGGGCTGCACCTCGCACAGCCCTGAGCTAGTGACGGCTGAACAAGACAGGATTGAGCATGTGAGGGTGGTGTTATCCCTAGGAAACAGGCTCTGTCTCACTAGCTAATAACTGAAATGTTTCTTTGTGCACCACCAAGTACACAAGAGTGCAGAAAGGTTAATTTTTCTTTCCTCACATACTAGGTCCCTACAGAGGAGCATGATGTCTCCCCTTGAAGCTAGTGAGGGAGCATTTCTAAATATTTTGTGGGTAACATCTGTGATTTCCCTATTTCTCACTAGGGGTTAAAAATGACTCTGAACAATGTTACCATGCGTCGCACCCACAACAGCAGTCTGCACCAGCAGCAGCAGCGATGGAGCATCCCTGCCGATGGAAAGAATCTGCTGGTCCAGAAAGACTCCAATGAGTACAACCCACAGAAACGATACACCATCAGTCCTGATGAATATTACAGAAGGAGCTGGTCCTCGGAGTCATCCGACTCCGTCATCTCCTCCGAGTCTGGCAGCAGCTGCTACCGGGTGGTGCTGATCGGGGAGCACGGCGTGGGCAAGTCCTCGCTGGCCAACATCTTTGCAGGGGTGCATGACAGCATTGACAGTGACTGTGAGGTGCTGGGAGGTAGGTAATGATGTCCTGGGGTGGTGGTTTGCTTGCAGTCAGCTCTGCCTCTAGTAATTGGCACAGAAAAAGGGAGAGGCCGTTTAATATAAACCAAAAGTAACAAACTTTTGGGTCTGATCATCAAAACTGATTGAACTCAATCACCTCTTTTAAGAGAGCAAGAAAGCAAAATAAGATGAGTAAGATATTCTCCAACAGTGATTGAAAGCTCCTGAAAGAATGCAATTCAATAGTCCCATGCTATTTTATTCCAAAACACCTGCTGGAAACTGCCTCATTCCTGCCTGTGATGATACTGCACAGGAGTCTGCATCAGCTTTCATGCTGGTCCAACATTTGTGTCACCACTGGCATCACAGGGCGGACTCCAGCTTTCCTTTTGGGAGAGAAACTGAAGGTCCTAATGATTTACAATAATTAAATACTTTAAAATCATATATAAAGAAAAAGCCACTTCCAAAAGATTTACCATTAGAAATCTATCTATCTATCTATCTATCTATCTATCTATCTATCTATCTATCTATCTATCTATCTATCTATCTATCTATCCATCTGAAGGCCATCTCAGCCTTTCTGTATAATCACATTGCCTTAGTACAGGCTAAATGGACTCTGAGTAAAATATATAAAATTTTGAATAAAAAACTTGTTTCATGGTACTTGCACAGTATGGTCTTCTCCAGGAGGAAAAAAAAATAAAGGTCCTTCAATAGAGTAGGAAAACTCCTGTTGCCCCTGGAGGAAAGACACAAGCTGTAGGATTCTCTTTGATGCTTCCCCCTTGCTTTTCCCCCTTGCTTTGTTTAGGATTGCAAAGTGTACTTTAACCCCAAAGATCAGACCACGCAGAAGGTGAAGCTGCAGCACCAAGCCCTGAACTATATTGTATGCAAGATGTTGATGTGGAAGGGCTGTGCTGCCACAGAAATCTGCTGTGTCTCTAAGGACATAGTTGCTGCTGCTTTCAGGGGACTTGCAGTTTGCTGCTGGGTTTTGTTTGTCACCATGCAGGGCTCTCTTTGTCTCCCCCATGTCCCTTCTGTCTCCTGCCTGTATTCCCTTGGTGTGATGGTGCCAGTGCTACCAGAGAGAATTTCTGGGCTTCTCTTCCAGCCTTCAGTGGGACACAGGAAGGACAGCTTCTTTTTTGTGTGTTTAACTCTCCAGCTAGGGGAAGTTTTGCCCAGGATCTAAAAAATCCCAGTGTCAGGAAGGTCAAACTCATGTTTTCCTCACTTGCTGTCTCAGACTGGGTACACAGAGATTTGTGCCTTTGGGGGATTTAAAATTCACTGATTTAGGTGTGCTCTGCCTTCAGCTTCTGCTATCAACTTTTTCCATAGTTCTACCAGCTCCTCAGCCTGGAGCATCTCTGATAAAAGCTTTCCTAGTCCTAAATGACGGAAGTAGGGTAGGATCCTTGGACAAGCCATCAGAAAGTGCAGCCGATTTGCTTTGCACACCCCTGTCAGGCAGTTTTCTTTTCCTTCAGGTGAAGCCATGTGGTTTCCTCTTTCCATTGCACTCCCAGCAGCACTGCTTGGAGTATAGCAGTGACAGATTTTCAAGGCCAGCTCTGAAGAGATAATTGGAACTCTTGCTGTTATCTCCTCTCCTTATTTAGTCTCAGCTTCAAAAACAGCATGAAATGAGCTAAGCATTCACTTTCAGTGTTTTATATTATATGGAAGTTCCTTAGGACTGACCAAGGTGCAAATCAGTGCTGAATATGACTATTTAGGCATTATATTTTCAAGGAGTGTGGTTGTGCATTTGTAGCTTCTCTATATGTAATGAAGCACAGAAGGACTCTTTTGTCCTCTGCTGTGCCTGGAGCCTTTTCTCACACAGACGCTTGGTCACTTGAAGAAATTATTTACTTTAGCTTTACAAACTGGAACTTTAGCTTACACACTGGAAATTTCATTATGTGAGAGGATAGTTTCAGGGTAGCTGGCTCACAGAGGAGTACAGCTGCTTTTGTGGAGAGGTTTTGCTGCTGACTGTAAGATGAAGCTAACTCATGAACACAAGCCTCATACTCTTGGGACCTTGAGGGAAACCACTCCAAATGATTATCTCTGTCTTTTTAGTCTTGACATTTTAAGCATGGGCTCAGTTTGACTTTATTTTAAATGTGTAGTATTTTTGGCTTATTCTTTTCCTGGGATGTAGATCCCTAGCTTTGAGGAAAGGCTCTGATTACAGTTTAGGGGAAAGTTCACTTCATCAGTATACACAGAAGTCTTACGAGGCACAGGTTAGAGACAGCCCAATCTAAAGCGTGGTTGGGACAGATCCTTTAAATGTTGCAGTACCTTAGGACTAGCTTTTTTTTCACTGACCACTAGTGTGAGATTAGAAATGGGTCCAAACCCCTCACGGCTCATCCTAATGTCCCCAGCTTTGAGGAAAAGAAGAAAGATTGGTGTTTGAAGCAGATTTCACAGCAAGAGTTGATCAAAATTCAGAGTGGCAACAGACCCCTTAGATCTAAGCAGAATTTTGCCACATGGCATTTGTAATCTAGGTATGAATTTTTATGGCTGCAGTACAAAATAACTGACCTGTGCTTTTTTAATTTTTCTGCTGTTTGACATCAGAGGTGATGTGGGAAACTGTGTAATGGGAGAGAGTGTGCAACAGAAGTCTGTCTTTCTCAAGCTCAATAGCTGTTGTCTCACAACACCCTGTCCTTCTCACTTGGTAGGCTGTTTGCTGTATTGCTCTCAGCAGCAGTGACTGTTCACCCGTAAATTGTCCATGCTAAAGCGAAAGCAAATATTTTCCATTACTCAGCCTTGCTGGACTCTGCTGCTCCCATGGGGCAAATGTTCAGCCTTTGGTTATTTCTTCCACTGGTTCTATTTTCTCTCTCCCACATAAGATAAAGAGACTATCAGCCAAAATAATGAACATTTTGTTTCCTGATCTTTCAGCCTCCTTCATCTATCATGGAAAGTAAGGCAACCAATAATGAACAGAGTGCAGATTCAGTGCTGATGGAAATGAGGAAAGAACTGGATGTGAGCCGGCCTAAAATTTGGCTCAATAACACTGTGAATAAATCCCCCACATTCAGCAACTTGGATTTTTGTAATGTATACGATGACACAGAATAATATATCACAATATATTTCTGCTTGTCTTTCCAGAAGACACGTATGAAAGAACTCTGATGGTGGATGGGGAAAGTGCGACTGTTGTACTGCTCGACATGTGGGATAATAAGGTACTTTAATTTGTTCTAGCCAATGCTGAAAGGAAAGTGTATATAAATAACTGCTAATATAAAAAGTAAGTTTCCTTTGGGAAAGAAAATAGGTGTTTCCATACATCAGAGTCAAGATATAGGATTAACCCAACCCCACATCAAGGCAAGAATGCCTAATGGCTCTGCACTGTGAGCCCAAGAAATGCAAGTCTTCAATTTTTTAATGATAAAACAAAACATTCAAGCTTTCTTTCCAGACCATGTTCATTCCAGCCTAAAGCTAGCACAATAAATTATCTGGGGGCAAGTTTTTGCCCTCCTTTGTGGTAAAGCATTCATACCATCACCACATTGGAATTACTTGTAGTATAACTGTGATTCAAACCATACCCATTACAGTTTACAGCAGGAATGCATTTGGATTCTCTAATGTTTTACTTTCTAAGTAAAATCTGCTCTGGGCATAACGATGTCTGACCATCCAATTTGAACAGCGTGAGGGAGAATGGATTCGAGACCACTGCATGCAAGTGGGAGATGCCTACTTGATTGTCTACTCCATCACAGACCGAGCAAGCTTTGAGAAGGCCTCTGAACTCAGAATACAGCTCCGCAGGGCACGCCAGAAAGAAGATATCCCCATTATTTTGGTTGGCAATAAAAGTGACCTTGTCAGATGCCGTGAAGTTTCAGTGGCAGGTAAGGAAATGATGAGTATAAACCCGAGATAAACATTAAAAATCATCTAGTAGCTTTTGGACAAACTGCAGTGCTCTGGCTGAGGGAGTATGTTGTGATCGGGACTGGGAAATAAAAGAGTAAGAAAATAAAAGAGGACTGGAACAGAAGGCAGAGGACTATGAAGGGTCTGCCAGGTCCTTAAGCATTCCTTGGTAATACTGTTATATGTCAGATAATCCCTTTTCTATATTTATTAAGTATCATCATAAATGGGATTTCTTCCCTTCCAGCTCCTAGTATAAGATGACTGCAATATGTGATTTCTCTGGTAGCTGTAACCCTTTGTATTCCCAAAATACATGAAGTTTATGCATAACAAGTTTAGCCCCCTTTATTCTGCTGCCAAAAATTCTCTTCCTTATAACCAGCTCTCTGTCCTCCCTGATGAATTAGAATTCCCTCTCAATCTTTGTTTTGCTAGTCTGGGCAGGAACTGTGCAGCCTTTCAAAAGAGGTCCCCCTTACTGCCCTGCTTTGGGACACTAAATCAGCCTTCCCTTGGCTGCACACAAATGAAAAACCACTAAGCCCATAAATAGGAATGGAGAGACTGTTGGGAGCACTGCTGCTGGCTCTCAACATCTTCAGTTAGTAAAATCTCTTCTTGGAGAGTGTTCCCTAAGGCTGAGGTGACACACTGGAATACACAGCAATGCATTAGATATTCTCATCTTGGCCCATCAGAAACGTGGGTTCTTCTGCTCAGCATTTTCTTCTGTGTTCTGCTCTTCTGTTTCCCAGTTGAGCTAGACTTTTTTCCCTTTCTCTGTGGTTGTGCACAGTTCCTCTGGCTCCTGTCACAGCTGCCCCAAGTAAAGAGCTTGAATTGAGGTGTGGTTCATAGGAAGCCCAGGGTTGCCTTCTTATTCCTCTTTGCCCAGCTTGAAAGTTCTTTAGAAAGATGGCAGGTGAATTCATGTTGCTTTAGTGGCCTTGGCAATGAATTCACAGCAAGCCAGAAAACTTGTGTGTAAAAGACACATGTGAGATTTAGCTTAGGCTCATGTAATTGAGAATAAGAGCTATGATTTCAGATGTACCCCTAAAGCCATAGACACCCTTTATTAAGGGTTTTGTACATGTGTCTGTTCTCACTGAAATTGCCACAGTTCCAAGGCTCTGGCTTACACCACGGCCCAAGGAGGAAAGTTCCCTGCCTCCAGTGCTGTGCTGTATGTTTGCAGAGTGCCAGCATAACCCTTCAGTGCAGCTTGAGGGAGTCTCCACTGAAGATGGCCAGGTGGTATTGAGGCATTGCTGGCCTGCCAGCCTTCAGTGTCTCAGCTCAAGTCAGTCATTCTGCACTACCTTCACAGCCAGCAGCTCGGGCTGGGCTTTACCGGGAGGGGATTTACCCCCCATATCCCTCCCCCCTCCTCTGGGAAGCAGCTGTGACGCAGGGCAGATGGATCGTGGGCTAGCAGGCAGCATCGGGTGATTAAAGATTTATCTGAGCCTATATCAGGCTTGGGGAATTCCCCGGTGGCTCTGACTCCCCCGCACGTGGCAGCTTGTCCCTGCTCCCCCCTTCCTGGGCCTTGTCACCCCATGTGTCCCCCTTGTGATTTTGCAGAGGGGCGAGCCTGTGCCGTGGTGTTTGACTGCAAGTTCATTGAGACCTCAGCAGCCGTGCAGCACAACGTGAAGGAGCTGTTCGAGGGCATCGTGCGGCAGGTCCGGCTCCGGAGGGACAGCAAGGAAAAGAACGAGAAACGACTGGCACTACAGAAACGGAGAGAGAGCATCCCCAAGAAAGCCAGGCGGTTTTGGGGCAAAATAGTTGCCAAGAACAACAAGAACATGGCCTTCAAACTCAAATCCAAGTCTTGCCATGACCTATCAGTACTTTAAGAACACTGGACTCTGCCAGAGCTTGTGGCATTTTGTGGACATTATCTAACCTTGTCATAGGACAATCAATCAATCTATATTAGATTGGGCTATCAGTGACTTAGGTTCACAGTTGTGATTGTGATGATATGTGCTGGCATAAGAACAGCACAATGCATGGAAATATCTCTTCCTTTTTTTTTTTTTTTCCTCCTTTTGGTCAGTAGTTTTAAAAGAAAATTATAGACCAGAATGACCCAAAATTATGCTGGGAACTGTTCTGGAATACACCTGTTCTTTCTCCTCTCACCTTTGGATAATAGTGTAAGAACCTCAAATGCCATAACTTGGGAAGTGAATACTACTGTCTTTACTCTTTCTCCTTGTTATTAATATTTCATTTTTAAAACTGTGTAAAGAATTGAGGAACTGACTGGAGATTGGTCCCTTGTCAGTTGGCTGGTCAGGCTTGAGCACCCACAGCTGAAAAAAAATGCATTTTTGTAGAATAAGCACAAAGACACCTGTTTGTATGTTTGGTATTTTTTCTTTATTTCAAGGATTAGTTTCAGTGAGTTTACACATCTCTTACTTTGAAAATATTTAAAGGAAAAATCCTGTAGTCAAACAAATTTTCCTCTCCTGTTTTCATATTATGGAACTATTTAAAAATCATAGTAAAATTAAAGTGCAAGTTGTATCAAAGTGCATCAAGTGCAGGATGCCAAACCTTTAAAAATCACCTGAGCTTTTTTATGCCACCACATGGACTTCTTGTATCTATCCTTGGCCTTTCTCTGTGCCAGAGCTATGCTGTATTTATTGTTGTGCAAAATAACAAGCATTTTAATGTTGAGGGGAAATGTATTTATTACCAATTTTATTAAGATAATAATGTTAATTTTATTACTGTTTTCTATCTAATATCTTTTTTCAGATATGCAAGTTTTTACTTACATGCCTTGTAATAAAATAAATAAAATATATGACTGCCTTTGAGCCTCAGTAGAAAATCCCTAAGGATGTTTTCAAGTAGAGAAAAGATTGTGCATGCTGGGCAAGTTTGCTGCTTGAGAATTGCAGCGAGGATTCCTCACATCTCTGAACACGGGCTGCACAGCAACCCGGGATCTCAAGGCAGGAAGCACCAGGGGCCTCAAAGACGAGTGCACAATATCCCTCACATAAAAATGGGGTTGTGGTGACAGCTAAAAAAAAAAACAAAATCACTCCTAGAAAAGGTTTTTGGCCTTTAGCCTGGAAACACTTTAGAAATGTAGATGAATACTGTTACCCCACTTTTGGAGAGAAGTGAAATGATACATTCAGGGACAGCAAGTAGGTGGCATGGTGTGCCCTAATCCTCATTTACTGTTAGGTCTATTTGTGCTGTTTTCCGCTTCACTAGGCTGGTCAGAGGTGCAGTCATTGCAATTTTGGCCACGTGACTCAGAACAGCCAAATCTTCAGCCTGGCATCTCATCTTCCCACATGATGAAGGCCAAAACATGCAGCACTAATAAGGGGAAACTTGGATTCCCCATTTTGGGCTGCACGGTTTTCATGTACCAAATGCTCTGGACAGGAATGACCACGCTGAGTGTTTGCCCACAATTTCCTCTGCTGAGGAGATGACTTCTAGCAGTTCTCTGGGGGTAAAGCATCCCACTGCAGAATGACTCAATGCTTGTGTGGTATTAAGATCTCCGTGGAAGGAAATTTCTGATCTAGAATAAAGTGTTGACAAGAGCAGAAAAAAGAAGCCTTTCGAAATGAGTGCAGACAAGATCCATGTTGCTGGATTTTGGACAAATGCTTTTGAGCTGTCAGCATGCAACCTAAGGTCAACCCAGAGCAGTCTAGAAATTTTAGTTTTCAGAATTTTTAAACTCTCAGAACCTTTCCCCCATTCAAAAATGAAAACAAAATTGCACAAATTATTTTTAAGATTGTATTTATGAACTGAAAGGATAGCTGTACATAAGCAGCACATTCCCTCAGTCTATTCTATATCTGTCAAGCTGCAAATCCAAACCAAGCAGGTTTTGAAGAAATGCACAATGTCCATGTTGATCATACAGCCCTTAGGAATAAAAGCCATCAATGTTCATAATATCATTATGATATCAGGATACATTACGGGTATGATATATATAGGTATGATAAAAAATTGGAATTGCCCAGTAAGTTCTCATATCCTTGCTCATCTCCATCCAGTCCTTCCAGGATAACAGAATTTCTTTCTAAAACATATGCATTTTCAGAGAAAAAAACCAGTGAGATCCATTCCCCTGAGATGTCACAAGCTGCCACGGAGAGCTGTGCAGTGGGCATGGCATCTCACCTGACTTTTCCTGTTCATAGCAAGCAGAAATCTCTGCAATCCTATCTTCTGGGGCTGCTGCTGGTCTCTGAACAGCACAGCACTGCCTCTGGAACAAAAGAGTTTAAACATATGCCTCCACCTTTCATGTCCCAGTCAACCTCACTGGTCCTTTTGGCTCACCCTGCAGGCTCCATGCTTGCCACAGGTTTTCAGGCAGAGCATGGGGAAAGCTGAAGGGTGAAAATCCACGAGCAGCAGCATGTTCTCCATGGAGCTGTAGCTCAGACACTATCAGGGTGTTATTTCTGACCTGTGCATGTGGAGAGAGAGAGCTGGTGCTGAGCATCTACACTTTGCATGTTTCGGGGCTTTACTTGTTTTGAACCTGGTCTAGTCTGTTCCTGTGGATTGAATGTCCACCTGGGACTGCAGTGCCTGAGATGCACTCCTGAAGGGCACTGTGACTGCCACCTGATGGAACCCAGATCATATGCTCTGATCTAAATGGCTGCAGCAAGCTGGGCGTGGAGGAAGGGCTGGGGTTTTCCCTTGCAGCTCATGAGATTAATCTGAGTCATGGTTTCAGTTGATCATCACCAGATTACCAAATACAGCAACTCTTACTATATATAAAAGCTAGTGTACCTGGAATGAGTGATTAATACTAATTTACTCTGGAATGCTGATATTTCAAGTCTTCAATATCTTAAAGAGTTCCTCTGTGAATTTCAGATGTGAGAGTCCAAAACTGTGGAACGGATCAATCAGCATTTTTAATCACTGTTCTGCTATTTATTAAGTCAGGGCTACAATGACAGATCCTAATGTGATAATTACAAAGCTGGACCCAGAGATTTGGCAGTGGCTGTGGAATACGTGAGTCACAGCACTGAGCGCACCAAGGCCAAAATGGCAAAACTCACAGAGTCCAAATAAAATAAAATAAGTACAGAAAAAAGAAGTCTAAGAACACACAAAATGCCAATTATAGTGAAATAGCTGTTATAAAAAGCTCTCTTCAAAAAGATAGGTCAGATTTGTAAGAGGAATTACAGAGTCCAGTTCTGTAATCTGTAATGGTGACAGATGAACTACAAGAAGAAAAGTTTACTTATGCTTTGGGAGAAAACACACTTATTTGTTATTATGGCACGATGTGGATTTGCATGGTGCTACAGGATTTTGGATTTGGGAGAACTATTGATAAAATTTAGTCAAGTAAAAAGAAAGATATTTTCAATAAAATCAATGGATATACTGTGGATTTGACCATCACATGTAAGTATTTCCCTTAAACCTTTCAACATTAACCCCATGGAAGTCTATGAAGACCTGAGTTCTCTCTTTTGGACCTTTTGGGGTTCAGATACAAATGGGAGAAAGGGCTCCTTACAGCAGCAGTATTGGTGAAGATAGCAGGATCTACAGAGGGCTGCTGCAGAGAAAGGAAGTACTTGAGTTCTGTGTCTTTACAATCTGCCACAGCTCTTCTTTCTCTCTGGAAAGGCTTTTTAGAGAAAACTATGGCACACAGAGAAGAGACAAAGTACTAATGAAATCCCTGGACTAATAAACTATTGACCCTGCAAAAGTGAACCCTGCAATTTATTTCTTGCAACACCTCTGAAGACTGTAGAGCTGAATGCATCATGTAAATCATTCCTGAGTCTGACTCACAAGCACGGGAGATAAATGCCGGTGTGAGGTCTGGGGCTGGTCCTCCTCTGGCTCTCTTTCCTGGAATACCTCACTGCTCAGTTAGGAGAGCAAATGCTGTGGGCTGAGGTAGTGTTCAGCACACTAGGTTTTGTCAGATGTGGCTTCCCAGTGTGTTAAATAATATTTAAAGAGATCTGTTTGTCGTGCCCTTCAGTCCCCAACAGCTCTGGTTCATTGTGGTAGCACAGGATGGAGAGGGCAGGATGAAACACTTTCTGTTGTGTTTTTTCACTTGTGAGACCCATGCAACAGTAGGTTTGCAGTAGCACCCAAGAGACACGTGGCATCTTGTGTTAAAGTCTTGCTAAAATGTCCTATTGCTGGTCACACACTGCCAGCATTTTTAAACATGGCAGACTCTGTAGGAGGTTTACAGAGTGACTTCTACTTCTCTAAATGCAGTCAAAAAAAATGGAACACCATGTTACTCTCTTCACCAACCTCAGAAAGCTGTGGAAAAGCCTTGTTTCTGCCCTTGCTTCCAGGAGAGACCATGGGCCATATGTAGGGATGCAATGCAGGGTAGGGATGGCTGCAGGAAAAGGGGTGAATCCCAGTATATGGCATTGCCAGAGAATCCATGATGTTACTGTGCAACCTGACAACTTCCCCACCTGCCCCTCCTGGTACTGTCACTCCAGAAATCTCCCACAGAGGTTGCAGCAAGCCCCACTCCTCCCTCAGTGACCACCTCACACAGGGGCCTGCAATACTTTTGCATTTTTCCTCTGTAATAATAAATGTGAGATCATCAAGGCAATGTTTTGTTCTTTATCTTTTTGCCTGGAGCCACTGAAATTCACTGTGAAAATTGCTTGTAATTTTAGCAGTTTTGCTGCAACAGGTTCCCTGCTGTCAGACAGTGGGGACAGCACACCCACGAGAGAGCACACAGATCCCGTGTGCCTCGTTTTGCAGTGCTACCTCGAACATGGTTAATAATTTGCTGAGGGAATGATTAGTGTTACACACTTCCTCCAAGTCTTGAAATTTATGCATGAGTCATTTAAAAATGAAATTGCTCTCTGAATAGGAGTTGTTTCTGCTACTCTGCATGTGTGCAATCAAAAGCTTCCTGTTAGACACAGGTTGCCCAGAGCAGACCATTGACTGCTCCTTGGGCCAACAGGAGAAAGGAGCAGGTGGGAACTTTCAATGAGGAAATTCAGTCTGTTACCTGGATACACCGAAGGATGCCTGACTTCAGCTCCTGCATCTGTACTAGCTGCATGCAGGGACTAGCCTCTCTTCTGCCTTGCTCTTAGTGGCTGTGGCAAGCCTGGGACAGTGTGTCCCCCACCTGAGGCGTGGTGGGCAGTGGAGAGCAGCGGCAGCAATGGGAAGGCGCTGGGCTGGTTGCCCTCCCCTGCAGGGATGAGGGGGAGCCTGGTGGCTGTTCCTCTGCAGAAAGGACCTCCAGCTCCGCTGAGCTTTGCACCCATTCTCTGATGCTGTGTGTGTTTCACTCATTGCTTATTGGTCTGACTTCCACTGAATGGCCCACAATCATTTTGACATGGCCAGGCTACAGTTTTTGTGTCTACCTGTGGCTTTCAGTAAGGTGTTCTACAATCCACAGCTTTGCTCTCACATTGTTCAGGATGCATTCCCTCTCTACACACATTGAATCCCTGAGTGGTGCCCAGTGGGATGCTCTCAAGCTTTGCTGCCACAATGCCATTTTAGCTGCTTTTTAACTTTATTCTCAGTCTTCTGTGCTTTAAGGTTTTCCTCCTCCTCTTGGTGCAATCTTGTGTCATGAATGGCTGCATTTGCTCCTCCTCACCTTGCTCCATTCAGAAGTAAGCCACTGGAGCTGGAATGCTCCCTTAGCACCAATGGTATGAATTTTTGCCAGCAGCAGTATTTGGAAGTTGCCCAGTCCCACTAGAATGTGTGGCACATGGATTTTGACAGAAGCAGCTCCACTGGCATCTCTGCTGGGGCTGGGATGGTGTGCCCAGACAATGAAGCCCTAGGAACAGAGGTTGCCAGTGCACCTTGGCAAAGCAAATTAATATTCCTTGGTTTATGGACTTCAGACTGCCTCTGGATAATTATCAAAAAACAATCTATGGACCCAGAGAGAATAAATGCTCTACCACTTTGGACTTGTGGTTCTTCCAGCTCTGTGCTGTCTCTGAGAGCAGCAATAGGAGATGGTGTTTAGAATATCAGCTACGGGACCTTGTGAGCAGCAATTTTTCACTCACTTTCCCCACTAGCTTTGTGAAACTGAAATTATCTGCTATTTCCCCCTCAGCCTTCTCCTCTCCACACTGAAAAGTCCAAAACCTGTTTGTACTTCTCTTAAGGCAGCTGCTCCAACCAATTAGCTGTGTTTGTTGTCCTTCACTGTTCCTTCTTTAATGCTCTGCAATAGAGAGAGAGAAAGAGAGAGGGGCTGCAGTTCATTCTGGTCTAGATGCTAAATTGTAGAGAATGATAAAATATAGTTCTTATTCCTGTGATAGAAAGTGATAAAACATAATTTTCTTTCCTGCTTTCAGTCCACTTTTTGAGTACATCCCATGTTTGTTGACAAGTTTGGCTGCCATTACACAACATGTTCAGACTGCAGTGAGCCGTGACTGCTCACCTGCCATCTTTCTACCCACTTGGTTTTATGAGACCCTTCATCATCAAAAATAGCTTTTATGTTAACTATGCTCTACGCAAATGCATCCCTTTCATGCAATATTTTGAAAATTACCAACTTGTAATGCACATCTTTTGCCCTAATTAGGGATTTAAATACATATGTTTGGTTATAGGCTGCAACTTCTACAGGCTGAGTGCAACAAGATTTTCTTCATATGTATTATCAGATCAAGAACTTGTAGATAAGTATCTTATATGGAAACCTGAGAAGAGGTGACAAATTGGTAAAGGGCAGCTCTGTCACCCCTGAGAGGGTTTGTGATTGCATCATGCAATGAGGAGGAAGACAGCTGCATGAAGCAAATTTGCTTGCAGGCTTTTGCTCAAGCAAGTAGTCTGGCTGATGTTACTCACACTATTGGCATTCTGAGGACCAGACAGCATCCTTTTTATCGAACCAAGAAAGCACTAAGTGCCAAAAAAGGATCTGTTGTTCTGCTTGTGAGTAAGAAGTTATGTCATTCTCCTGCATGAGGAGGAAATACGTCATGGTTTCACCTGGTCCATCTGCCACTTCCTTTAAGGTGTGCTCTTATCTCCCATGGGTGGGGGCCTGGAAATGCTCTGTACTTTGGCACACATAGAAAAAGGATTGTATTGACAATAAGCACAGACTTTAAACTACTCAGAACTGGAAGGATGTTGGATGAAGGAAAGTATAATTTTCCATTTAGCATAACTTTCTATTTAGCTCGTGAAGGCAACTTCTTGAATAATTTGTGGTCCAGATTACCAAAACCCATTAAAAATAGTTACAATCAATGTGACAGCATGTAGACCCACTAGTTGACTCCTGTTTTCCCTGAAAAAGTAATTTCATTAGTAGAATTTGGTTGGAAAGAGATCCTTCTGAGTTTATAGCAACTTCAGTGTTAAGGATGATGTCTTAATTTTAGATGTAATCTGTTCCTTGACTTCAGGTCCAATTATAGACAGTCTGCTTAAAAAAACATGTATCTCTTCATGCTCTCTTCATGCTGAGAGCAGTGCTGCCTTGTTTTCTGCTGTATGTGGCTGAAAGATGTCATTTTGAGTGCCAGTGCTGGACTCAATGCTGCCTGCTGTGTTTTGGGACGCATGTTCCTCAGGAAGAAGTAGGTGACCTCCAGCTCTGCCAGCTGCATGTGGAGCATGCTGCATTTGCTCTGCAGGGACATGAGGATGATAAGAAACATGGGCTCTGCCATGAAAAGACTGAGGCCTTGCAGACCTGCTGCTGGGACAGGTCCAGACAAATCTTGTTGATGATCCACCTCCATGTCCGAAGGCCTTTACTTTTATAATTTCTACTTGCAGTATCTCACCAGTGTAGTGATTGAGAATTTCTCTTTAAATAGGAGAGGCAGATTACCAGAGTGCTTCAGATCCACAAAAAAGATTTAAATACTCTTCCCTGGAGAGCAGGATTTGCTCTGAGTGCCCCAGGGACTGTGCAGAACATCTGCGTCCCTGGTGGATGGCACCTGCTGCAATGGTGAAGTACAAGCTATCAGTGACAACTCTGGTTTCCAGAGGGAAAATCCTTGTTCCTAGTCCACCTGTGGGTGGTTACAACACTCTAGAGTGATGTACACTACGTGGTAGAGGAAACCCTTCTGCAGAACTGTAGCCTCAGACCATGTGCAGGCTCTGCCACTGTGCAATTACAGCAGTGATTCTGTCTATCCTTGGCAAAATCTTTGCCAGCATTTACTGTGATATAAATAAATCAACAAACTCTTCCCTCTCTAATTAAAAAAACAATTTAGCACGATGACAAGTGAATGCATGTAAGATATAGAGTTATAGAGTGTTGAGATTTTGATCTTGAAACATGAGATTGAAAATTACATTTTTCTTCAGAAGCCATGTTGTTGCCTGAATGCAATATATATTTGAAGCAGTTCCAGAAATATTAACCACATTTACAGAAATAAAATACCATATGCAATATGTATTTAAAGCAGTTTCAGAAATATTAGCCACATTTACAGAAATGAAATAACCTTGGTCAAATGTTTACACGTACGCCAAAATCTATGGTGAATACCAGTCTAGCTAAAGACAATCAAACTACTTTAAATAAGAAAATGCTGCAGTGGTTCTACTGTGCAGGTCCCCAGACCTGTGTGGATTCTGGCATAGCACAGTGCCTCTGAACATCCCCTGGAAGATCTCCTGGCACTGTGGCCCTGCTCTGCCTGCTGAGGCTCTCCCAGGCTGTGTCGGTAGCTCTAATGCAGCTCTCTCCACCACATTTTGCAGCAGGCCTTTGCATCCAAAGTTGTCAGCAAACCCATGAAGCCAGTGGTGCTGCCCAGCTGCTGTCAGCTGGTCTGACAACAGCCCCCTGGCTCCAGGAGCTTGCTAAGGAAACCTTCCTGTCAGAGCACTCAGATGCCACTCTGGCCATCTCACACCCTCCACCACAGGCGTTCCGTGCTGGGACCGAGCCCTGCGCAGGAGGCAGCTCCAGGGACCCCAGGGGTGCACCCCTGACTCCCTGCACATCCCACACTCATGCAGCCAGACCAGATTTCCTTCACAGCGTGATTCCTGATCTCCCATAGCAGCATCTCAGAGCTCTGACTCCTTAAAGTGATTTAATAGCGGTACAACGACAGAATAACAGAGTTGTTCAGGGTCAGAGGGGCCCTGAACGAAGGAAACCCTGGGCTTTTATACCTCTTGGTCTATGTGGGTGTTACTCTGGGTTTTTCCTTGCTGAGCCCTCAACTCCTGCTGTCTCTGAGTCTCTGTGAGTGCCTCATCACCTGGCTGGTGCCACAGGTCCTCTGGCTGAGCTTCTTGCATTGAGAATATTCCTCAACAGGCTCAGTTAGAAGCTGACCCCTGAAGGAAAAGTCACTCACAGAGATCCCCAATGGCATCAAAATATATTTCTGGAACAACTCTGATAAAATATTAGATATTTTTTTTCAGATTTTGTAAAAATTAGTAACAAAAATTTAGAGCAGTACTACAGATAAAGTTATACAGGTATAATGGAATTGTGCTAAAGATATGCAGTGTTTGTTTTGTGCGTTTGAAATAAAGAGCAAACATGTAAAAATAAACTAAGGACATATGAATTGATATATTATATTAATAAAATCTTTATTATTTATAATAGACAATAAAGATATGCTATTTAAACAGGATTTATTTAATGTTTATATAACATCCCCTTATACTTGTGCTTACTCAACAAATTGCTTTTCTTTCTGTTGGCAACCTAGAACATATCTACATAAAAATATGGACACATAACTTCTGTAGTAGCAAAAAGCAAAGAAAAACAAACCTAAATCCATTAAAATTGACATTCACTCTTAAAGAGTAGCAGGAAGTCTGCAAATGTGGCATATTTAAAACAGGACTCCATAAACAACAAAAAATAAAGAACAAAAAACAAATTAATAAAATAAATTTGTTTCTGTCATTCTCACCAAGCTAAATTCAGCAAAAGCTTGCAGAGACATGAAGTTTCCAATTCTAAGAGTAGTTAGTACTTTGTAGGAATTAACTGTAAAAATCCAGTTGTAGCAAAACTATATACACACAATTTCAGCTTTTGTTTTTACTTGAAATGCTGTACCATTGTCAAAACCTGCTACTTGTCTCAAGGTTGCTTTCAAAAATATCAGATGCATTGTTAGGCTTGTGTATCTCTCTGTCTTTCTGAGTTAAAACAATTAGCATTTTTTTATGTAAAGGAAATTCAATTTTTAGTAGAAAGATACTTTAAAAACAAAACTTCAGTTAAAGAGAGAATGAATAAAAGAGTCAATGTTTGGCCAAGGTGATCTTGCACTTAGTTGATGTCATTGCATCTGAATCTTAATGGGAACACCCTCCCTCCAGCAAAGCTGTCTGGGGTGACAAGGATGCACCCCAAAATCCACCTGGGAGTGCCCGTGCAGTGGGTGGGGCTGGGGAATTCCTGTCCCCCTACACCACCACCACAAGGGCAAAAGTGATGGACACACCTCTTAAATACAGAATATACTTTAAAAAAATTAGACACTTTTTAATAAGTAGTGAAGCAGCACAACCAAAAGATGCATATAGATTGAGACTCCGGGTCCACCTGAGGACTGAAAGAAGAGACAACTGAGAGGGGATCTTACCAATGGACATAAAGTGGATGGAGCCAGGCTCTTCTCAGTGAAGGAGAAGTGATAGGACAAGAGGCAATGGGCACAAACTGATGCACAGGGAGTCCCACCTGAACACAAAGAACTTCTTTACCGTGGGAGTGACCGTGCACTGGAACAGATTGCCCAGAGACATGGAGTCTCCCTCACAGTAGGTGAGCAGGGAGGTTGGACCAGATAACCCACTGTGGTCTGGTCTCTTCCAGCCTTACCAATTCTGTGATTCTGTGATTCTAAGAGAAAATTAGCAAGTAACTATAAAACACAGAAATCTAAGGACTGAAGTAAAAGTAAAATGGTTTAAAAATATATAGGAATATATAGGAATGTAGCAAAACATAAAAAAACTCCTCTGGTTTTACTGAAAGAATGTGGACAGGTACCACAAAGAGCAATACCTGTCCTCATCCCATCTCTTCTCTCTGTGATCTAGTTGCAGTAGGTTGCATGAATATCAAAGACATTGAATATATATTTCTTGTCTTTCTGCATTAGCTGCTCATTGTCCTGTTTAACTTACCAGCAAGTCATTAATAAAAACTCACTACCAGAACTCCTGTTTCATGAACATAACTCAAAGTCCTGAGACTGATAACAACCTCTTTATGCTTCAGATTAGTAAGAGCTAGGAGATAAATATCTCTGTATTTCTCTGTATTTCCAAATAGCTCAGTAATTCATTTGAAAAGTACATAGGAAGTTCAGACAAAGTTGTATTTTTATTTTCTAAGCACACTGTGTTGAAACTGTCTTGTTTTTGTTTGATAGCTTCTACAAATTTATGAGTATGTGAGAAGGTTTCTGTTGTTCAAAAACTCCCTCTAATCTCCACAACTGTAATGAAACATTTAGGGTCACAGAGTAAAAGGTGAATAAAAAGATCATTCATTCATTCATTCATTCATTCACATTGTTTATCTTTTTGAGACCTTTTAAAGACCACCATGGTTTTTTGGAGTCTGAATTATTGTTTTTGAATTCCTGGAATTAGTGGCAGCATCACTTTTGTGGAAAGCAGATGGCTTTTCTTATAGGTCTTGAAAAATTTGATTAATTCAAGTCTACAAAATACTTGGAACTCCTATAATGCATTATATAAATGTAACTGTATTATTAACCAGTAATTGATGCAACTTATTCAATATTTCATGAACTGCCATGTCCACTCAGCACTTAGACAAGACACATTAAGACCAAGAAGCTCAGGCAAAGTATTCTCCACCAGGCTGGTTTTGGTTTTATAGATGTGCTACAAAGTGTGCTGGTCTCCCTTTGGACTGGGAGGAGACTCGGACCTGTGGCACTGAGGCTGATGGGAGCCAGGACTCCTGTTTGCTCAGCCCTGCCCTGCTGTACTGTGCTGGTGATATGGCCTGGGCAGTACCTACAGGAAGGAAATGCAAGCCTGAGAGCAGACACGAGGTGCTGCTCTGCCCAGCCGATCGCAAGACCTTGCTGGAGTTGAGGGGAAAAGGAGGTGGCTTTGTGCTCCTGAGTGAAACCTTTGACCTCGTGTTTGGGCTTATCAAGAGGAAGCCTGTCTGTTGCATTTGAGCATGAAACTAACCCCTGAATGCACAGCATTTAGTTTCAGCTTTGCCATTTAGTTTCAGCTTTGCTGAGCTGGGATGATTTGGGTCTAGGATGGATATTGGTACCAGCAGCCGAGGCCAGCACCACAGCACCTCTTCTCATGGGCACTGTTAAAGGCAGTGGTTCATCCTCTGGCTGCACTTACCCTGAGATGCAAAAAGGCAGAGAGATTTCTGAACTAATGAATTTACCCTGCTGACTGTCCTTTTAACTTGAAAAGTAATGAGACAGATGCACACCTGAGGCTTTAAGGCAGGAGATGATGGAGAGCCTTAAGTCATGGAGTTTCCATAAATGCCAAGCAGAGGTGTATGTCCAGGGAAGCATTTCCATGTAAGTCACAAGGGAGACAGAAAAAGAGCTAAAATGGTTGCACTGTAATCTTTGGAAGTACAGAAGTGAACACAAAGTACGTGCACTGATAGCCCAATACCACAGTCATTTAGTCACAGAAATGAAAGTCCCACAGAAAGTCCCTTGAGGTCCTGGCCTGTGTATGGTGTGCCAACAAAAGCTGGTCATCCATCGCTGGCAGAAGTTAAAATTATGTGGTATTTTTGACATTTTCTATTCTAAGCACAGGAATTAGTTCTTTAAATAGTGTTCATTGTAGGTGGTGGCAGCACAAAATGTGCACCCTCCTCTCTTACAGACCATAGGCCTCATCCTCTAATGTCTCATCCATGTGACTAGGTCTTGATTACCAAAGTAGGTAATTGAAATAAGTGCGATTATTTATGCTTGGCTTGTACTCTAATGAATATAGAATTCCTTCCAACAGCTAAAGGTCAGTCTCAGCATCTATTCAGGTTTATCAGGTCAGCCATGTAATTTGACTCTGGAGTGAAATTGCCAAAACCCTAGAAGGTTTGACTCCAGTTTTGTCACTTCTTTGGAAGTTTGTAATACTTTCAGTGGAGGGCACAGCTGCAATCAGACCTCATGGCCCTGCTGAGATGAGAGGTAACACAACTGATTTGTAGCCATTTGTCCAGCAGAAATCACATTTAAGGCCAGCTGGAAGCTCCTCTGAAAAGAATTTGTTCTAAAATGAACCCGAGTTTGATATTTAGGCATAAAGTACTTTCATTGCATGCCAAAATCAATGCAAATATTCAGCCCCTGGCTATCTACTCCTACCCTTGTCAAAGGCTTTGAGGAAGCTAATTCAGTGTTAAAAATACAGATATCATTTAGGGAAACATACTCTGGGAACTCAATTACCAGTAAGAATTCCTGATGAGCTGAAGTTTGCTGCTCTTCTTGCCATTACAGTTGCTAGTACAAATATTTGTAAGTCCTGCGCTCAAGGAAACACTTGGTATCTTATCAGGCTTTCACCCTGTGATGTAAAGCAATGTCAGTATGAATATTGTCTGCATGGGGAAGAGAAGAGCTAAAACCAAGGGGAAAATGAGTCTGACTTATCCCTGTTCAGGCAAAGAGCATCTTTTTTTTAACCTATCCCAGGACAACAAGCTGGCTGGTTATAAACTATAAAACTTGACCAGTTTTATCTTCACTGGTCGAGCTCTGCAGTTCTGAGGTTTGCACTAACATGGGAACAATAAATCCTGCCCTTTAGAGGAGCCATCAGACTCGAGATGAGGGTGTTGGAGTGAGATTCCTTCATGTTGCCCATTTTACACAGTCATGGCAAAGGGAGAGTCAGGAAAGCCTGAGCAGCAGAAACTCATTCTGTATTCACAGCTGGGAGGTTGGGAGGGAGGGACACAAAGAGCATCACTTGCCAGTCATTTGTGCTGGTTTTTTGAAACATGTTTTCATTCTAAGGCCAGTTTTCCAGGTTCTGAGCTGAGGGACATGGACTGCCCAGGCACTGAAGATTTGTCTATATGGTTCACTGAATTTCAGTTTACTTTGTAAGTCAGTCACTGTAAACATATTTCATATATCATATACACAAAATGTGTATTACAATACCAATTTTTAATTAAGAAATTAAGGACAAGATATAATAAAAAGTTGAAACACTGCTGGGCTTTTTTTCCTCAAGCACAGAGCAAAATCCATTCCCAAAGCTCTAAGCCCTATTTCCTGACTTGGCTATCAGGGCCAGCAAACCCAGAAGGTGAGGAGGTGAAGCAGTGAGCTGCAGGAGTGGGGACTTCCCTTCAAGGAAGGGCTGACTGTGAGCACCTGCCCCAGCTCTGGGGCTCAGATGTCTGCAGTAAAAGTGTTTGTCCCTCCACCTGGGAGCCAGAGCTGCAGATCCTGATCAAGATCTATGGGGATTGTCTGGTTCTGATTTCTGATAAGGGAAAGAGAATGAAGAGAACCTAAGTCCTGCTTCAGTTTGAAGGAGGAGTCCTGGTATCTGGGCTCCTGAGCCTATTTCTTATTTTCATGCAGTGATTGCTTTATGTAACAGCTCAGACAGCAGAATCTGTGATAAAGTGATAAACAAAGCCCTAGAGACTACTTTATTTTATCGTGCCTATTTCAGTGTCCTACAGGTGGGCACATACATCCAGATTCTTAAAAACGAGATTCACTTAATAAATTATAATAAGAATTTAATACAAATAAAAAGACAATTAGGAGACAAAAGAAATAAAGCAAAGGGTTAAAACGGCCGGGTGCCCTGGGGGGTTGCCAGGAACACACTTGGTATCCCAGGAATTCTCCCTTTTATCCCCCCCTGCTATGAAGGTCCAATGAATATTCAAAGCGTCCCCTCCTCTGGTTCCGCCTTCTTAGATCACTAAGAAGGCTGGTCAGCATTTATTTTGCTGGTCATCATTTGGTTTCTTTCCTTCTGCAGATGGTCAGGGCAGATATCCATCCGGGCCCCTCATCCTTGTCCTGAGGGTAGCTGGGCTTCATATGTTCTCCTGATAACAGCCTGGGCCCCAGTGTCCTCGCCCTCTGGGGTTTCCTCGCCTTGTACCTAGGAAGTTCTTTTTAAACTTAAAACTTGTTAGCAAGAAAAAGGTACATACATAACTAAAAAGTATTTAATATGTAATATTCATCTGCGAGAGCCAATATCATAATAAAAATTTATAACAAGATGATAGACTCCTCTAAGACCATCTGCATTTACATACCTGTGTGAATAAAAAAAACATCAGTCTGCCAGCTTGATGGTTATTTCATGTCATAATACTATCAAGACTATAGATGAGGAAAGACTAGCATTTTCTTTTTAGATTTAACACAATATTACATCTTTTGAGATGTGCAATTTTGGACATGTCTATATAGGTATTGAGTTATGAATGCAAGAGGTAAAAGAATTGTTTCTTCTGCATTTATGAGGAAAAAAGTAATTTTGAAATACGTTGTTTATAATGCATATGCCACCTTAAGACATCACGTTACAGGACACCAGCATCCTGAAGGAAAGGGAATATCTCCATGCTACAGTATGGAACTCAAGTTTTAATCTTCTTTGGAGGTCTTGCATGTGGAGTAAATACAAGTAATCTCTAGAATATGCATTGTTTATTCCAGAAGAGCCACTTGGTTCCATTATGTCATTGCTTGCAAGAAGAAAAAGGAAAATTAAAATCTATCATCTTGACCTGTGCAAGTTTAATAGCTGAGGAGTTCATCAGCATTAGCCTAGCAGCTAACAGGGGCCAGGGCCTGCAGAAGCAAGTGGGGGAACTTCTCAGCAGGTCTCTTGTGGCAGCAGGGAAGGAGGCAGGACAGCGTGGTCTGCCTGTGTGCAGCAGGAGAGGTCCCAGTGCCACACCAGGGCACAGAGCCCGAGAGTGCCACACGTGTGAGGCAGCTTCTGCAGGGATGAGGCTGAGCAAGCCTCTCAAGGAGATCCTCTGGGAATAAAGGTGGGCATGTGCTGTTCATTAGTCAGATGTGCTGCTGATTCAGCTTCCTCCTGCTTTGAGAGGAGCCACACCTACCAACAAATGAAACCAGTTTAGGAGACATCTGTCCAAGCTCTGGTGAGCTGCAAGGTGGTATCACTGTCATTGCAAGCCAAGAATGAGGTACCATGTGAGTAAAGAGCTGCTGGAGGTGGTGGCTAGGCTGGGATGCAACACTGGCTAGGAGAATTACATCAATATAATAGACTCGGAATACTCTGAGGACAGCCAAACACAGAAGCTGGACCACAGCAGCACCACAGGGAAGGACTGTGCCTCTCCTTGGGGTGAAAATTGTGTGTGAGCTTCCCTGAGAAAGAGCAGAGCCCATGTCTTCCAGCAGATGGGCAATTCATAATGACTGCTGCAAGGAAGGAAGCAAGCAGGAAGTGTCTCTGCTTCTAAGACAGTGTGGGGGAATCTTTTTAGGTACCCCTCCTGAGTTCCTGGCCATCTGTTTTCTGCTACCTCAGACAGGAAAACTGGTCCAATTGAGAATTAAGATTAGCAGGTCAGAACTGAAGAGCATGTTCTGGGAACAGGGATGATACAGGCAAGATTTTCATCATGCAAGGCACAGCACACATAGGCCAGTCAAAAAGCCATATTTCCTGGACAGGAGAGCAGGGCCATACAATTGGTGTAGCTTTTATCTGGCCATCCAGCATTAGTACTGTGAACTACTGGGTACCTCTGCCTTCCCTCTTTTGTACAGATCTTGCTAAACATCTGTGCCATGCTTTGGTCCTATCCCAACACATGCCTACATGGCTTGCCTCTCCCCCTTATGCCCTTTACCAGGATGTCTCTTGCTTTGGATGGCTGCTCACAAAAAGTTGTTCATCTGCTCTTCTTTATTGTGCTTTTTTGTCTAGGTACCCTCTCCCCAGAACAGTTCTTACACCATTGTATAAAGACAAATTATCTCAATGTGAACTGGGGTATAAACAATAGAAAGGGCAAAGCTACCAAAAGGGAGTGAGAGATGTCAAAGGGAGGTTTGAAAAATTCCTTAAATGCAAGGAATATATGGTTCTTTAACACTTAAATAAGTATTAAATATATTTAACACTTAATATATATATATCAAGATTATGAGAACTACAGGGATTTGACTGAATAATTTAAGACTGAATTGTTTGTGTAGAAGGGTAAAATGTTTCAGAAAGAATTGTCAGGAAAATAGAATTGTCAGGAAAAAAAGTGAAATTATTCCGTGATGAGAATCCACAGTCCTCACAAAGGAAAAGAGGGAAAAGTAAAGAAAAATAAAATACAGTGAACTTGGAAAAAGCAGACTTCTATAAAATAAGATTATTGATAAGAAGAATTTCATAAGACATAAACCAAAGAAAAGCATTAGCAGGAATGACCAGGTCTCTCTATAAATGGAGTGGATGATGTATGTCATAAAGCAAAAGAAGTATTAGGAAGTTTAGTAAGAATAAACTAAATCAGAGCTAATCTTTGCTAAATCAGAACTCATCAGTGTTCTCAGTCTCACAAAGAAGCTCAATTATGAGTAGGTTACACCACTAAACTGAGTATATAGAGTAGACAAATACAGACAAAATCATAATTATGTCAGTGCAACTATCAGTGCAATGAAGATAAAATGAAAATTCATTATAAGTGTATTGGTAAGAGGTACATTGCTTCAGAGATACTTTTTGTAGGAGCCTTTCCTCAGCAGCATTGTAAAGTCTCATCTGGGAGAATATGGGGGACAGGTGATCAGCAAAGGTGGAGTGACTGAGCAGTGTGCAGAGGACATGCATGTGAGCGTGCAGATGCTGAAAGTGCCACATTGGATTAGCTATGGAAACTAAGACTGGTCATTATTTGCATTTTTTACAATCAGGGAGGTTGCAGGTGTAGGTGATTCTGCCTCATGAGAAGTAAAAGAACAAGGTCAATAGAAACTAAAGGGTTACTTTTCTATGCTTCTTTTTCCTTCAGCGGTACTATCTCATTCTGACACACATTAATTCTGTTGTGAAATTATCATACCCTAATAGACCCATAAAATAAATATTTTATTTAAACAGAAAGGGAAAGAATCTGAGGTCAGGCAGGTCCAGCAGGGAGGTGGAAGAGGTACATGGACAGATATCAGCTGACATGAAACCAGGAGTAACAGTGAAAAGACAAAAAGAAAAAATTGAAAAGGACGGAGGGAGAAATGACAAAAGTTGATAAGTGGGAAGGGTGAAAAGGACGTTACTAATGATATGAGAAGAGTTGTTTCTGGAAAAACTGACTCGTTGAACAATGATTCACACAATAAACACCTGGACATTTGCCTTTTTTTGTTGGATTTACTCAGAGAAACAGCTGGCGCAAGGACCCAGTCTCACTGCTGAGTTTCTTCTTGTGATTTTATCTGTGGCACCATGTTATGACTGTTGTAAAGCCTTAAGTGCTTCTGGACTTTGTCATGCATTTGACAAGGGAGGTTTTTTTTTCTCCTGTGTGGCTGCAACCTGTAAGCAATTGCTCTGTGCCTGGGAAACTCTTTCAGGCAGAGAAAGATACTGGGTGTGACAGGCTCACCTCTGACTTTAAGTAATGGGGACATTCAATTAAGCATGCTAGGTACATTTGTGTATTTGTTCTCCAAGTAATACACTGCACTTCCCAGTAACTGAACTTCCAAGCAGAGACACTAGCTCTTGAAAGACAAATGCTTGACTTGTTTATAGAGATCACACTTCTGACATCATGACTGGAGTTACTCTGCACTTGTCACGTGAAGGAGGACTAAAAATGTCATTAGGAATTTGTGTATGTGAGTTTGGTTCTGCCACAGGAAGTCTCACTGTTTTAAAATTACTACTTCATGTTGAAAGTACTGCTCATTTTTATCCAACTAGTACACAGTTAATCTGCATGTAGGTCAATTAAAATCAGTGTATTTCAGAGAAAGTTAATTTCCCTCTCATTATATTTATTTAGAAACCATCAGCAACTTAATGCTTTATTCAGAACTGGTTTTGAGATGGACTCTAAAGATAACTCACTGGTAGCAGACAACTTTGAGAAAGTCTGAATCATTCTGAGTGCATGAGTGAATGGAGAGCACTTGTGTCTTAAAGCGTGCTGAAAGCATAGCCTAGAGGTTTTTTCCTGGAGAAACAAACACTGATTTTGAGGGAAAAGTGTGATCTGAAACACAAACAGAAGGCCCAACTTTTCCCAGAACTCTACACCTAGAGCTGCAGTCAATTCTAAACAGTTTTTTATTTAGATGCATCATTCAGAAAATTATGTGCTGCACAAATAATTTGACAATGTTCAAAAACAATCTGAAAGACTGAAGAAATTGAAAGCAGAAGTTAGAACCTGGATGAGAAGTAACATTTCTGAAGACAATAAAATAAGCCTGTCCAAAATTTCTGAAATAAGAACAATATTAAAAAGTGAGATACAAAAAGCGTAATATTTTAAGAACTGCAACTAAAAAAAAAAAAATAACTATGGTTCTGTCCAAATACATTTTATTTATTATTTGTTTTACCACTGTCCTTTACAGCCCAACTGATTTCAGTTCCCTTTACTGCAGGTGTCGTACTGCAGAGACGAGTTCCCTTGAAAGGCTGCAAACATAAACAGACATGAAAGATGGCACACAAGGGAAGGGAATGATTGAATCCTTTATGAGATAAGTATCTGGAAAAGGGCAGACAGAGTGATTTGCCCAAAGATGCCCAAAGTAAGTTTTTAGCAGAGCTCAGACAGAATTTGAGCTTTCCACTATGAGGACTGATATATTATTTTCATAACTCGGCTGGGTGCTTCCCACAAAAGGATCTGCTGTGAAAACAAGTCACCTTTATGTCCAAATTCTTGTCTTCTGAATGTGAATTATTCCTGCAACTAGGCAAGTAGCAAACACGCTCTCCACCCAAGGCCCGTGTCCTCTCCTCTCTACATGCCCTGTTACAGAAAGGCTGTCTTTCACCTGTGGCTCAAACCCATGTCCTGCATCCTCTTTTCTCACAGCCTGAAAACAAATTAAATCTTTAGGAAAATCATAAAGGATGTAAAAATACTGAAGGCTGTAAATTACCTTGGAGCTACCTTGCCTCCTTACAGGGCTGCTGTTTCATACCACACCTAGTCATTAGAATCAATAATTTTCCATGCAGTTAATGTTTGATCTACTGAACCTCTGAGGGCAAGTCTGAGGAACTATAAACTGGATAAGCACAGACAGACATCACCAACCTGTGCAAAGGTGATTCCCACAGCTGAAAGAAAGAAGCATTTTTAGAGCAAAATAAGCTTTTCATGTTGCAGGTAAGGGATAATCTAACTGACATTTCACAGAAAGATTTTAAAAGCTGAAGCGGTGGTTTTGCTAAGGGATTTTCAGGCAGTGTTACGAACTCAGCTGTCCCTCTAAAACGGATGACTGCTGTGCTACAGCTTAGTCTGGTTTATATTTTATTTGGATCAATTTCCTCTGTTTTCTCTTTGCTGAATTTGAACATCTGAAATCAATCAACTAAAGAAAATAATATTTTTTCCATGGAACCAAATACTTGTGATTGTTACTGATCTTTAATCTCCAGGAATATTCTTTGTTCTCTGAATGTTTATTATTGAAAGTCACTGGAATATTTGTATGATGGTTATCCTAGAGATTTCCCTTCAGTCATGGGAAGCGTGGGGGATTATTAGGGATATAGCACTGAGGTGAAGCTAAGAAATGAAAGAGAAAATATGGCTCCTGTCCTCAGCCAGATCTCAAGCTGCTTTTACTTAAGATGATGCTATTCTAATCCTGAAATTGCCTGTTACTGAAAACTTTTATATGACTCTATATATACTGAGTCTTCTGAGTGACAGAGGAGTATGGATTTTGGGGCTTCGGTCCTTGGCAGTGAGATGGCTCATGAGACTTGGTAACAATTTCCACCCCAAATGTTCAAGGACTGATCAAGACTTGCAATGGGCACCATAAATGGCATGACATAAGGAAATGATGTTTATCTTCAAAGAGAAGGGAGTATCAAATGTGCTTGTCATGCAAACTGTGAAATGGCTGCATTTCCACTGCTGCATTTGGTAGCTGGATCTGGACAGGAGAACCTGGCCATGACACAGCCACATTTAGCTATTAATTTTCCAGAATTTTCTGTCCCCAGAAGTAAGGCTGGATGTGTCCCTGAAACTTTCTCCTCTTCCATGGTAGGTCTTGCTCCTTCTCTTTTCCCAGAATCCAGACCTCCCCATATGGTTTTTCTTTCCTTTTGATGGCCTCCTCCAGTACTTTTAGCTCCCTGGTGTTCCTCCACCACTGGCTGGCAAAGGGGCGCCTCCAGCCATGCCTCCTCCAGAGGGACAGGCAATACCCTGCAGGGAGCCCCTGGGCACAGACTGCAGCCTTACAGGGTGGAGAGGGAACACCTTGGGTACTCTGCCCCACATTCCACCCCAAATTAATAAGGAATGAGTTTTTTGAAGTTCCCACATGGCTCCTAAATACAGCTGGAACTGGCCAACATACTCAGAAGAGAGAAGCAGGAGGGGAAGGGAGAAGTTGTACAAGCAGAGGAACTGAAAGAATTTTCATTCACTGTATAACCAGAATATCAGCAACAGTTTTGGTTCAAAGTGTCCTTCTAGGAGGTTTAAACTGTCTTCTTCTTCTCTCTGCCCTGCCTGTGCCACCTCTCCTGGCTTCAGGAGGTTTGTGAAGGACCCACAAGCCAAGCATCTACAGGGGGCTCAATTTCAGCCCTTCAGAGTCCTGACAAATTTAATAATTTTCCTGCTCACTTCTGATTTCAAAAGCATGTCATATTATTTTCTTCCAGTACCCACACAGTTATCTCCAGCCCGAGGAAAGAGCCCAGTACTTTCAAAGGGTGTAATTGCACACACAGTATAATCCAGCTCAGAATGGGATTTGGACAATAAAGTCCTGTGGCACGTCCTAGAATGAGTGCTGGAGAGAACAGCAGTGTGGGTAGCAGTTTCTATACTTACAAGTCCCCTTTTTGTTCATCCATTGAGGAAAGAAAAGGGGGAGGGGGGTGGAATGGTATGGTGGGAAGCACAAGGGGGAAGGCATCTGGAGGGAGCTGTGCCTCCACACTGTGTTCTACCCACTGGGGGTCTCCATGGGGCAGAGCTGTGGAAGGATTCCTGTAGGTGTGAGCCATATAACATGAAGCACCACTGAAAATGGCAGCACAATACTCCAGCTTCACCTCTTTCCAGAACCAGCCTCATCCCCTGTGTTAAAATCTAGGAGCAGAGAGGAAGTAGGATTGAATTTTGAGAAAGCCATCTCGTTCTCAGGAGAATGTAACATAAATTGTGGAAGTGTGTGGTCAACATTTCTTTGAAATTTGAGGCAGAGAGTGCTCCTTGGACTTGGGAATTCTGTTTCCAGTAGTCATGTTGTTTTAGGGGGTGCAGACGCCTTCGGCTTCCTTTGCCTCTGCTCTGTGCAGGAAGCAGTTAGGTTTTTAGAACCAGAAGACAGACAATTCAGGATGGTCTGTGTGAAACTTTTGTCCTGTGGTGATAGCATTTCCTGTGAATGTCTCATTGCTTTCAGTAAAGCAGAAATGAAAATGGGTTTGCGGTACTGAATTGTTGTAACAATGTGATTGTACGGCTTGAATTTTTGTGCCGGGCTCAATCTTTGACAGCTCCTTGGGGCTCTCACAAGTTGCATCTCTTGCACCATTAGGACCAACCTGCTGGGCACAGCCTTCCTTGGCAGCCCAGGGGCACCAGTGGTCTCACCTCTCGTGGGCAGAGCTGCACCTGCTCCCTTGGGCCTCACTCCTCCACCTCTCTCCCTGCAACTTCAGGAAAACTCAATTGTTGCCTTAGTTTGCAAATAGACTGGGCCAACTCTGTGGGGCCGAAGTGACTGTCATCTCTTTGCAGGAGCTGAAGCAAAGCATATTCCAGTATGCTTAAGCTGTGTGGACTCCAATTTCTGCTTCTCCTTCAGTCGGTGAGTTACAGGTTTTCTTTGTTTATCTGTGAGCAAACAGCAAAGGTTGCCTGCGAGCCTCAGAGCTCGGCTCCATGGGGTGTGCCAGCCTGCACTGATGCCAGCAGACTGCCTGTAACTCTGGGGGTGGGAGTGTGTCCCCAGCACACACATGTTACCCCACAGCAAGTTAAGACATCTCAGTCATTAGGAAAAAAAACCTTCAAAAAACCTAGAAGACACCAATTTACTTGTTTTGGCTCTTCTACTTCCTCTTTAGATATCACTGTTTCCAGTACGTGAATTTCATGCTAGAAAAGATTTAAACATACTACAACAAATCACCAAAGAGTGAAAACATCAGTATCATGTATTCTGCATTATAATCCATACATGTGCTGACATATTAAATGTATTCTAAGACACATAATGGCTCATTGTTTAAACTGCATATTAATTATGTATCCTCATTATTTGGTTCCTGTGAATCCCTTCTCAGAGGATTTTCTGGAGCTGAAGTGCATTAACTATGCTCTTTATGGACCTCATGTATTAAATTCAATAGGTTTACTGATGTTTGTAAAGGCTGCAGCAATGGTGACTTCTACTTCACAATTGAAATTAACAGAAAAGATTGAAAAAATGCATCAAATTCAAGTTCAGTAAAAAATACCTCAGAATATGGAGACCTTGAGGGGTAGCACAGTGAGCACCTCCTTTTCCCTTCCCATTTCACAAGCTGGTGCTTGTGGCAGTGCTGAACCCCAGTGAAGCCACTCTGCAGGCATTATAGCCATCTTCAGAAGAGATGCCAATGGATATGGACCAAGAGGTATATCCTCTTTCCCCTTCAGGCTCCTGAATAGTGATTCATGCTGCAGAAATATGTTTGGAAATATTTATGGTCCACATAAAATGATTTTAATCAACTGAAGTGATATCGCCTACTTGCTTCATAGGCTGCACTTTGAACTTGTTGGGTTTTATAGCAGCAGCCTTTGTTCCTCCATGGTAGGGAACATGATAAAGCAAAATCTGTCCACCAAATGGCCCCCGGAAAAGGCTCCAGGAGCCAGGCTGTGCCAGCCTGTGTGACATGGGAACAGCTATAGCAGGTCAGATTCAGGGTCCTCACGTCTGGTCCCAGGCAGAGGCCAGCAGTCAGCATTTTGCAAAAAATATTAAAAGGTAGCTGCAAAGTGAAATTTCCTGGATGCATAACTATCTGATTGCATTTGTTGATATTCTTCTGTTGACACTATTTTCCATTAGCATCCCTCATTCTCCTTCCACAGCTCTCTGCTTTTCCTGTTTTCAAAAGGAGTCACAAAGCCTTGTAGGCAAGTAGGACAGCATCTCTGGCTATTATTAAGAACAATATGGAATTATTGAAACACTAGTTGTGACACACACACACAGAGCAGTGCTTTAGGGTGAATTGTACTGAACTTAGCTATGTTTTTGTCATAGGCAGAATTAAGCTTTCCCTTGGTAATATGCAGACTGTGCTTTTCTGTGAGAAATTGAATAGCTGTCCCAGCAGCAATAGGATCAAATCCAGAGGAAAAGACATGCAGCAGAGAACACACACTCAGCTCTGGTGTGATGGACAGGGTGGCAATGGTACTCTAAATCTGTAAGGACAAAATAAATTAATTTTTACTGTGGAAGAAAAGAAACTTTACCTGTGCAGCCAAATAATAGAGCCCTAATTCTGACAGGCAGATCCTCAGTGTTGTCAAGATAGGCGATGAAGAGAGGGAATTTGGGGAAGCTTGGTCTTGCCTTTGAAGAAACAGGTTGATTATCTGAACCACAGTGTGAATTGTTTTTTGTGCAAGGCCTGCCCTGAGAAGCTCATGTTTGCTTTGTTTTTTGGTTTTTTTGCTTGGAAGCAAAAACAGCCCTGAAATGTTAGGGCAGGAGAATGGAGGGCTTTGGGCACTGGGGAGTGTGTGGTTATAAAACTCATGAAAATTTGGCAGAAAAACCATGATATTAAGACATTGCTAGCCATTAGGAAGAAAACAGAGCCTGAGACAAATTTGTATGACATTTTTGCCATCAGGTAAAAGCCAAAGATCTGAGGGACATGCTTGTTCTCTCTGTGGTTTGCATTCACACAGAATTAACGTGAAGGCACAGGGCTTAAGTGGCTTGCTCAGATAGCTGTGGCACTGAGGGACCTGGGTGGGCCATCATTCCCATACAGAAAATATTTGATTCACTGGGGAAATTACAAAGCGTTCAGCCACTGCTCCTCCCCATCCCCAGGTGTGATGCTGGGTTTCCAGACTCGTCTTCACAGGGCTTTGTGCCTCTGGATGGGTTGTGGATGGTCCCGCTGGGGACACAGAGGAGATCCAGCCATGATTTCATCAATTCCCTTTTGCTCTCAGTCTACATTCACCTATTTTCTTCTTCTGTTTGCTCTTGAAGATAGATCCAACCTCATTTAATTATGTAACGCAGAAAAGGGCAGGGCATATGCCTTTGTTCTCAAATTAATGAATAAATCGTACTTCTTTAAAAAATTATGTGCACTAAAGAACCTGGTGTAGTTCAGTGTAAGCCTGGAAGAGTCTCTGCCATTATAGTATAGCAAAATATCTTGCAGGAGGCTCTGTGGAGGGGAGCTGCTGTCTCTGTGTGGTAGCAGCAGACACCCCACAGCTGCTTTTCTCCATCCCTCTCTCTGTCTTTCTCTCCCCCCCACAGGCTATGTGGCTTAATCTGGAGGGCCTGAGTGTAAGTGGGCCTCTGAAGGACATGGACTTCTTTGTCCAAGAAGGAGGGGGTTCACGCATCCTTCACCAGGTAATCAAGGGTCTTTTCTTATCCACTCTGGTCAAAAACCCCATAGCCTGCATGCAGAGACCACATATGAAGTGTTGTCTCTGCGCTGGTGGGAAGAACAGTCCCTCAAGAGGATTCAAAATTAATTTTTAATTCCTCTCTCTGGGAATTCAAGGGTCTACATGCAAAGAGCAGTGAGACAACCCCCTCTCAAACACATTTTTAAGAAGATATACTAAGATGGGGAATAATAAAAACAGCATTCCTGGAGAATTTCTTTCCATGTAACTTGTGTCATCATTTTCCTTTGACTCTGAGGTTTTCCTCCCAAAGTCATAACCACAGAAGGACAGATCCAGCTCCCAGGCAAACGGAGGATGTGTGTCATTTTTTTCCATTCCTGTGCTCAGACAAAGCCTGCCCTAAGCAGACGTTTGCTTTGGAAACAAACTGCAGTTGGGATTTCTTGCAGTATTCAGGAAATAATGTGAAAACCCCTCTGCTGAGGATCAGAAAAGAGCAGACTTGAACAGACCCTTGGAATATCTTGGAATATCCTTCTCCCAGCCAAACGCACTGTTGGCAATAGATTTAAAAAGTCACAAAAGCATGAAATTATTTTATTATGGTGAAAATGATGAAATAATGACGATTTGTCCCTGTTTTTTTTGCCATTGTAGTTCACACTTGAGCCACCTGCTGTGAGTTTCAGAATTTCTGGTGAAAAAGCTGGAATTATTGGCATTGAGCCAAGGACAGGCATCCTGTACATCAATGGGTCTCTGGACTGGGAGACCAAACAAGTGCACAAGCTGCAGGTAAAAATTAAATGAAAAACAGGAAGGGAGAAGTCTTCACATTCACCCTCTTTTGGTAGACCTGATATTGAGAGAAACCTGTTGAAATTTTGAATCCTTTACTTTGCCTATGTTTACAGGCAGGTTTTTCATTTTTGATATCAAGATTTGCTGGAAGACATACCACAGCAGTGGAAAGCTATGTTGAGAAAACAAAAAATTGTGATGCCAACACCAACCCTTTAACTCTCCTAATATGAGGGGGATACTTGACTGGAATTAAAATGTAGCCTCACAGATGAGCTTGCTATCCCTGAAGGCTGATAGGGTAAATTCTATGTCTGGAGTGGAAAAATAAACTATTTTAATAATTTAGAAAGCTTATGATATACATGGTGACAAACTGAGATGAGCTCAGTTGGTTAGAGTATGGTGCTAATAATGCCAAGGTTTGATCCCTGTATAAGTCATTCACTTCAAGGTTGGACTTGATGATCCTTGTGGGTCACTTCCAACTCAGAATATTCTGTGACTCTGTGGAACAGTGTCAACATTTAGGAACAGTGGAACATTTAGGCAGAGAGGCACAGATCTAACCTCTGTCAGATAACAGCAGAAAGCTATTTGGCAGATGTTGGACTCTAAGAGAAGAAGCAGCTTTGTGTGCTTGTCTTGCCATTATTCCCTTTTCACGAGGATCTCATGAGTGTAAACACCACTGAGAATGGAGCAGTGGATAGGCAGTCTTTGGGTTTCAGTATAGCCCTGTCCTCTTAAACTATGTCCAAAATGGTGTTGTCTTTTTCTGAGGCACTAGCAGCTGAGAAAGAGATGATCATGAGAGGATCAGTATTAGAATAGACAAAGTACTTGATGATTTTTTAGCCAGCCTTAGCAGTCTGTCTAAAGTCTAGCACTTCAGGTTTCATGATTTCACATTCTCAGCTCTAAAGCACCCTTGGATTGGAATTAGGGCAATTTTCTAGCCCCAGAAGTTAATAACCCTAAACCTGTGAATCATTTATAGGCAAAAAGTGATGACAGAATGAAAAAATTATGCCTGTTTAGACATAAATAATCGTGATTTTATCTATTATGTGCAAACAAAATGAAGTGTGACAGATATAATATATACTTCATGCTTTAAAATTGAAAAGGCTAGAAAATAAGTCAAATTGTTTGAAAAAAAGTCATTAGAATTAAGAATTAATTTTTCTTTACTAACCCTTCTATCAGACTATTTTTCTAATTTATATTTATAATACCAATTAGTTATAAATGCTATATCAGGCTGGATTTTCCTCCTTGTGTGCTAGAAAATATATATTGCTGTTTAAGGAAAAACATGAATTCTAAGCTGTGCAAAGCTACACATAGTCTGCTGAAACTGGAAGTGGGAAATTGTCCTCTGAAAGATATCATGGGAAGCAGAAGTGGGTTATTTGGTTTAGTTTGCATTATATACTGTTGCAAATTTTTGTCAGGGAGGTACAGTGATAAATTTGTCCTTGTATGTGGACCTACCCAGTGATGGCTCCCACCAGATTTGCATGACAATAGGAGTGACCTGGCATCTGACATCCTGATATTAATTTATGGCTTTTAACCTGAAAATATTTTTTTCAGAAATATTTTTTTGCTGTTTGTTCTTTTTTCAAATCAGGTGGAAAGTCTGGATGAAAGTGGAAGCAAAGTTAAAGGTCCATATTCTGTTACAATATATGTGGAGGATATCAATGACAACCCACCAGAGTTTGACCAGAAAAGGTACTTTGGAATAGTGAGGCAGAACTCTCGTCCAGGTAATTGCCACCATAATTAAATATTAACATTAATAGGAAGGTAGGTAAATTAAGCAGGAAGGTAAAATGGTTGCTATACAAGCTGGAAAAAGAACAGTTTTTCTTCCCACAGGACTGTACAAAATAAGGATGAAAGCTGCTATAATAAAATGAAAGGGCAAAAAGAGGTGACTGCTATGCGGTGTTAAGGGATGAATTGGAAGTATTTTTTAGTACTTATTCTTTGCAAGTATCACTTAGCATGCAAATATTGCTGCTCTAGCCATTGCTCTGAAAAAAACCCAAAAAAAACCCTTATGCTAGAATGAGTTTGAAATGTAATTTAAATTTTAAATTAAATTTAAATTTTAAATTTAGCTTAATTCTAAACTTAATTTAATTTTAAATTTAAATTTAAAATTTAAAGGCTACCAAAGACTCAACAGAAAGAGAATGGTATGACTAAGTGAAATCTTTACATATCAGTGAAAGAAATTGCCAGGGTAGATATAGAGTATGTGCTTACCATGACTGGTGCTTCTCAGAACATGGTTTGAACCTAGGATTTAGAAGAGAGCCTTAGATTATTGATTGCAGTAATCCAGTCCAAGAGTCATGAAGGTATCAAAGGGCAGTTTGAGGCTTACATCTTTGGAAACGAAACAAAGGACTCATGCAGCTGTTATTGCTGTGACTATGGACTCAAGAAGAAACTTTGGCTAAAGAATATGCATATAAACCTCCATGGGGTCAGAAAAGCCTTCTGAAACATATTACTGTATTCTTAACTTCATCCAGGTCAAAAAGATTTTGAATGTTGCACAGGTGCACAAAAGATAAAAGCTGAGTTACATTACTGTGTACTTTTCTTTTTCACTGTATGATTGTTTTTTATGATTGTTTTTTATTTTATCTGTGTCTTAGGCCATACACCACTTTTATCAAGGTGCTTTGGGGTTAACTGATTTGTGTAAGAACTGCAAAGTGGCCTTAAGGAAAGATTCCAGTGAGCTGAATTCTAGGTTCAGGCACTCTTGTGTGATAGATAGCTCTCTGCTGATACAACTCTGTCACCTTCTTCATCGGCTGGTCACCACAGCTATAGTGATGCTACTGAGCACAGCTGGTGGAGGGTTGACCTGTGGGATGGCATACAGCAGTGTAACCTCTACACTTGGCTTCCAGTGAGAGATGCATTATGGAGCAACCATATGGAGCTGATGGTAGCTCCCCATAAGTTGCTGTCCTGATTTGGGAGCTCTGCTCCAGTAGATCATGTGTTGAGTTCAGTCTCCTCTCTTACCACTGTTTCTTCTCCAATCCAAACAGGCAAGCCCTTCATGTATGTCCATGCCACTGACCGTGATGATCCCACAACTCCCCATGCTCAGCTGTCATACAGCATTCTCCACCATTTTCCCAACCCATATAAAGAAATGCTTTTCCAGATTGATAATGCAACTGGAGCAATCTCACTAAGCAGGACAGGTATGTAAAAATACTCGTTTGCAAAGAGCAAGCACAAGTTCTGAGGTGTGCATAGGAACAAAACAACAACACAGGTCTGATGCCACACTCTGAATAAATGCAGTCAGTGGGACACACTTCACTAAAGCCCTGGGCTTGGGGAACTTGTTTTCTGTCCCACCAAATTCAAGGGAAGCTAGCAGAAATGGAGATTGAGATCTAAAAGTATACTGAGAAGAGAGATAGATCCTCCAGCCTTCGGGACTGCACTGGGTCATATCTTGTGATTAATTCTCTGCCTTGAAATTTAGAAACCCAAAAGCAGTAACATGAAAAATATTTCTGAAAATGCAGAGAAAGCTCAGTGGGGCATGCGATCCCAACTAAATTGCAATGATTTAGAAACACCCATCTATTCTGCTGGGCTGAACAAGGGCCTAGCAGGGGTGAGGGCTGTTCAGTGATGCATCTGCACAAAATGAGACCACAGCAGAGAGGCCTCATATGATTCTATCCACATGATGCTATGCTGCATCGTTCAGAGAACTCAGAGGAAGTGGCTTGCTAAGGTTTGTCGCAAAGGACCATCTAAGGAGTAAGTCTGAAGCAGCTAAAGAAACATAGTGTATGTAGAAGGCAACAGGCAGACGAGCAACCCCCACGGCCTCTGTGTCACTTCTCCTGACTCTTTGCTCTGTCTCTAGGCTCTTATTACTTGGATCCTCAAAAGCAGGACTTCTTCACACTTGTTGTCTCAGTGAAGGACATGGCAGGGACAACAATAAATGCTTTCACCAGCACTGTTGATGTGATCATCACTGTGATGGAGAGCCTGTGGAAAGCTCCTCCCATCATCCACATCAGAGAAAACTCAACTCAGGTCCACCCTGTCAACATCAGCAAGGTAGGGTCCTTGACCATGCTCGCTGAACTTCTTGTACCACACAATTGTTTCCTCACAGCTAACTGTGAAGATGTTCCCACTGCATCCAACACCAGGTTTTTCAGAAGGACTTTGACACCCCCCCAGCTATTTTTTTAATATGGCATCCTTTGGAAATAATTGTTCTCATTGACTTTTTGTTAGCATGAAAGTTAATAGTTTGAAGGTGATGAGATACAGTCAATGCAAACACTAGAGTGACTGGACTTTGCCTTTCAGTTTGGGAGCAAAAGCCAGTCATGGGTCCTCCAGGCTCTGAGCAGACCAAGAGTTTTTTGGAGCTTGTTTTGAGGTTAGCTTCTCCCATCTGCAGAAGAGCAGGACAGGGGACCAGCTCTACAACAGCCCTGCTGTGGGCAGTACCCCACCCTCAGGGACCCCTACTGTGACCAGCTTTGTATCACCCAGCACAACCGATACATAAAAAATACCTAGAAAGGACTGAAATACCCTCCTTCACATCCTGCATTCTCACAGTATTCCTCTTTTCACAGTTCAAGCACGAAATATTTTGCTGATAACTGCAGACCAATAGCAGTGTATACATCATTACATATTAACTAACAGGACAACAGCCTTTCAGAAATATTTGTCTTTGAAAAATGCCTTGGCAATGACATCCCCAATGCTGTCATCCCTTAAACATGGCAGGATTCCATGGATGCTGCTCACAAGAGTAACTGGCTTGGTGCTTTTACCACTGGCCTCAGTGATAGCCCAAGGAAGTCCAGAATGAAAACAGATGGAAAGAAGGCTAACATGTAAGGGCATACACATTTTGGGGTCACTTGTATATAAATTTCATGTGGTAGCCAATGGCATGTTGATTCTGCCTAGGGGAAAATGAAATGCAGTTGCTGCTGTACAGAACATGAAGTCTGTACATGAAGTTGACACTGACTCCATTAATTTACCAGTCTGTGTACTTAATTTCATTTTAAATGTGTGGCACCCCAGAAAAGAGCCTTCCTCATAAACTTTGAAGAATGTGAAGAATGTACACACACCTATTTACAGACAGGTACCAGGTATTTGTTTTCGCAGAATCACAGGATATGCTGTGTTGGAAGAGACCCATCAGGATCATTGAGTACAACTCCTGGCCCTGTGCAGGACAATCCAAGAGTCATACCATGTGCCTTGAGACCGTTGTCCAAATCTTTCTTGAACTTGTGAAGGATTGGTACTGTGACCACTTCCATGGGAAGCCTGTTCCAGTGCCCAGCAGCCCTTTTCTTGATATCTTGGACCTCCCCCAGCTGAGCTTCCTCAAGTTGTGCCCCTGGTCATGAAAGTGAAGGGATCAGTGCCTGTCCCTCTGCCTCCCCTCATGAGGATGTTGAGGTTTCCCCTCAGTCTCCTCCAGGCTGAGCAAATAAAGTGTCCTCAACTGCTCCTACTAAGGCTTCCCCTCCGAATCCTTCACCATCCTTGTGGCCCTCCTTCAGACACGCTCAAATAGCTTAATGTGTTTTTTATGTTGTGGTGCCCAAAACTGCCCCCAGCACTCGAGGTGAGGCTGCCCCAGTGCAGAGCAGAGTGGGACAATCCCCTCCCTTGTCCAGCTGGCCATGCTGTGACTCCCTGGATAGGACTGACCCTCCTGGCTGCCAGGACACTGCTGACTCATGTTCAACTTGCCATTGACCAGGACCCCAGGTCCTTTCTCTGGAGCTGCTCTCCAGCTTCTCATTCCCCAGCCTATACATACAACCAGGGTTGCTCCATCCCAGATGCAGAATCTGTCACTTGCTTTTGTTTAACTTCATAAAGTTGGTGATTGCCCATCTCTATAATTTAGAAAAGGTCTTTCTGCAGGGCCTCTCTGTCCTGGATGGAGTTAACACCTCCTCCTAATTTAGTGTTGTTTTGTTGCTCCATTTCTCTGATTTACATAAAACAAAACAACAGGCAGGAATACAGAGTCTAAGGAGACAGAAATAATTAGTATCAAGGTATTCAAATGAAAATAATGATTTTTTTTTTCCTCATAATCACTGTCTCCATATCACAAGGCGCTTTTATAGAAAGATAAGTGTTGTAGGCCATCTGGACACAACTGGTGAAGAAACAGAGGTAAAGTGGCTTCACCACACAATTCAGAGAGCAGAGGTGGATTATCAGCCTGATTTTCTGCAGTTCACCCTGAGAGCCTGCCAAACTGTTAATTTTCTGGTTTATTAAGCTAACAGGAATGTGATTGCTTCTGTTTCTGTGATCCAGAAATGATCCCTGTTAAATCTCAGTCTACACTTCTGACTCCCTATCCGGACTTATTTTTGTTTTTGTTTTTTTTTTTAGGTGTGGTCAAATGAACCAGATGTAATTTATGACATTTTTGAAAAAGAAAAGCTCCCAAGGCTCCCATTTTCCATCAGTATGAATGGGGATATTTATGTGACAGAACCATTGGACAGGGAAGAAAAGGATACTGTAAGTAAACATAAAATTTCACTGATGGCAGAGATTACAGCAGGAAGATAATTATTGGTGTGGGAATAAATATGAAAAAGCTCAGTAGAAAGGAAGGGGAACGGGGAAGATGAGAATAGATAAAAAAGAGGGAGAATAGATAAAAACTTTGTTTCTTGTCACTTTTGTTTGGAAATTATATGATATATATGAAAGTTCATCCACCTACCACACTGTACATATCCTTCAGGTTCTTAACCTAGAGTGGGTCTGGCAGTAGCAATCACTGCCCACAGCACAGGTACAATGTACAACATGGACCAGCTACGGCAGGGCTGTAGGTGCACGAGTAAGAGGTAGGTGGTAGGAAGTGTGGAGTGCAGGAGATCTGGAGGTTTCAGATCTACTTTAGACCTTGGGGACCACAGATTTTTAAATCTTTTGAGAACTCAGACCTCAGAAACTAAGGGATGATTGAATAGTTCTGATTTAAACAGAGAGAAAATACAGAACAAACTCATGAAAGGATATTTCATATTCCCATAGTTACATACTAAAATTCAAAATATTGTCACAATGGATATTTAAACCATCTAATTGTTATATTTTTGTTGCAGTATACATTCTTTGTGGTGACAAAAGATAACACGGGAGAGCTGGTGGACAAGCCTTTGCAAATTCATGTTATTGTGGATGACATCAATGACAACCCCCCTGTGTGCCAGAAGACCCTCACCATAATTGAAGTTCAAGAAAATGAAATGGGAGGTAAGAAAATAACTTCTGTTAATTTATGCACCTCATTGTAGCCCTGTTGTTTCTAGCTGTGTGTGAATGAAGCTAGAAGTTCTGATCCCAAAGATTGAAACATGGTTTTCCCAGGGAAATATTTCCCTGTGCAAGTAGCCCTCCTGTTTTCCCGTCAATAATTCTTGTGGAAAGGATTTCAGGAACCTGAGAAGGACAGACTCAAAACACCTACTTTAAAGATGCTGTTTTATTTAAATACATAAAACTGCATTTTCCCACAACCACAGATTTGGATGACTGCTTAGGCTGTGTAAAGAAAAGCACCTCTTTTATTACCAATACAAGAAATACTGTTCTTAAAGCAGTATGAGCCTATTTTCCCTCATCCAGCTGCTCCTCCAGCATAATGCCTTTAACTCCAATGGACCATTAGCAAAATCTGTCCAATGTCTTGACACCAGTTATTTGGTTTCAGGACTGAAGAGTCTGCTCTTAGAGTCTTCTGGACTGCCCTGACCCAAACCAGTATGTTAGGATGCTAAAGGACCAACTCCCTGAAGTGAAATGATTATGTCCATTGAAGTGTTTTCCATACAGCTTTATTTTTACTGACCCTCTACTCTTTGAACTGGTATCACTGTTGTCACTGTGTACTTCTGTGGAGAAACAGGACCACTGTTTTAACAGTGACCACTGCATTATCTGTCTGACTCCAATCTCTACTCTGCTACAGGAAGTAATATTGGCACCGTGCTTGCTATGGACATGGATAAGGAGGACACCCTTAACTCTCGTCTGCGGTTCCAAATTCAAAGTCAGGAACCTGAATTTCCCGAAAAGAATCTCTTCTATATCCAGAAAGACACTGGGGTTTTGCAATTAACTGGCCGTTCCTTACGCAAGCGTGAATCAGCCAAGTATTCCTTGAAGGTCCTGGTGACAGATTTAAGTATGTAATGCCTGCTGTTATACATTGGAATAACTCTGTTCTCACTGGCATGACTTGTGTTCAGTGTCTAAGGGATGTGGGGAGACAAGGAGAGTTTGCTGAACAGGCAGTAGCACTGGGAGCTGTCTTGCTGTGGCATGGTACTTGCCCTGTTCTTGAGATGCAGGGAGATTAATCATGATTCATAATGAAAGCATGGAAGGGAACCAGCTCTAGGACAGAGTCTGGCTAAATTGGGAAGCTTGTTAACAAGTACTTCAGTAAGAGATTTCCTTCCATAGGGGGAAAAAATGAAAAGATCGTGATTGTGGTTTTCCCCCAGATCTTTCAAAGGGATTTAACTGAAAAAAAAAATCAAGAAATTAAACACAGCTGCTCAGACAGTTCAGATAATATTTTAAAACATTAAGAGAAAATTAGGCTGAAATTAAACTTCAAAAATAATCTTGTCCCTTATGTAAATTTCCAGGAATCCTTTGTGATTTAATGAAGGGGAAGGAAATCAAACTCCATATCAAAGCTTAAATATTTTTGCTGCAGTCCCTACAGTCAGGCTAAACTTGTGCATGAAGGAACTGGAATGTAAAGAAAGTAAGGAAAATTGTCATGTCTGTAAATGAAATGCCATCATTTTGGCAGATGATGGAAAACTTTCCAGAGGAAGAAGCTGGTGATTTGTTTTGGATGCTTATTTGAATTCCATCCAAATAATGTTGTTTACAATTTTCCTTAACTTCCAGCTCATTAAGCTCATAAATCACTAAAATCCATCTATATATGGATATATTATGCTCTTACAATCACAACTTACCATTGCTATGGGTGCCCCTGCACAGATAGTGATTAGATTTACATGGATCTGAAGTTTAAATCTGGCTGTAACAAAACTGAGGGTGCTGCCTGCTGACCAAGAGGACAAGGGAGCATTAACAACCCAGGGCTTACTTTTTGATATGGAAAAGTGATACCGAAATGGCTAACACAATTCATAGCAACCATCATTGACCAAGAGGTATCTGAGATAAGTGCTTCTCTCCACTTAGTGCTTAGATTGGGCAATCTGGCAGTGTTCACTTTTGCTCACAGTGAACTCTTCTGGAGGACAGTTATTTTCGGCAGAAAGGCTGGTGTGACACTTTGTTTTTATCTTCCCATGCAGAATATGAAACAATCTGTGATGTGGAAGTACATGTCATCGACATCAACGATCAAATTCCCATCTTTGAAAAATCAGAAGTGAGTATTTTTAACACCATTTTGGATCTTCCAATAACTTTTGACAAGTATTTGAGCATACCTTCAATGTCTATAGAATATCTGTGGGAAACTAGCCATTTACAAAACAAGTAACAGTGTAACCCACTAGTGAAAATAAAGGCAAAGTATTGCTGAAAGTCTGCATATAAGCTGTATCTAGACAGTGAAAATGGGATAGACTAACAGCTAACTATGAAATTAAAGGTAATTTTCTCAGTGGAAAACTGTATGTACAGAAAGATATTGTTATATTAAAGCAGTTTATTCCAGAAATGTAAGTTCTGAAGGGAAAAGAGGAAAAAAAGGCTTTAAACTTAATCAAACAGCTAAATGGAAATAAGCTGGCATCTCCCAAAATACAGAACTAGTATACCCAAAACAGCCAGAAGGTGAATGGGAATCAAGGGCCCTGTGTGGTTTGGCCAGAAACAGTGGTCCAATGATCCAAGCCCAAACACATACCTGGTTCCAGGATGGGTGTCTTGCCTTTTCTCTGGTGGTGGTCCTGGCGTCTGGCAGAGACCTGCAGACATTTTGTGACTTCTACCTGATGGCCCAAGCCTCCTGGCAGACACTGGAGTGGCTGGAGAGGTGTCCCAGCTCCCACCATCCTGCAGGCCATGCAGGTGGTGGGCTCAGGAGAGCTGTCTGACCTAGCAGGCATAGTTGTCCTTTCAGGGAAGCTGTGTTGGTTTTGGGTCTTGCAGACCTCATTGCCCAGCTCTCTGTTGATGGTGATGGCAGCACAGTCACATGCAGACCAGGTGCCTGCAGGGCAGGTTTTACACCATCTCACCTCAAGGTTTAAGTCCAGGACCTGACCTCAGGGTGATGCTTCTGGGCAAGGGCACACATTAAAGAGCCAGAAGAGCTGGGATGCCAATGTGCCAACAGGCTAGGGTGCATGAAACAATCAAATATTTAACAATGAGTGGCCAGGGTGCTCACAGGGTACAGAGAAGCTGTGCTATCCCTGCTGTGTGATCATGGACTGGTTTTGACAGAGGAGCCAAAAGTTTGGGACTGGTGCTGTACTAGTGGCACTTACATACCTCCCATCACCTACAATAAATCTGTGGCTAAGATATTCCCTTCTTCATGTGGCTGCTGTGGGTTAAAATACATACATGCATGTGGGTTGCAAGCTTGTGGTTGTGCTGAAGTTTTTATCCACAAATGGTGCTTGGTATGTCACATTTCAATGACACCTGTCTCTCCTCAGTATGACAGCGTGACCATGGCAGAAAATATGCCAATAGGAATTGTGGTATTAGAAATTCAAGCTACTGATGGAGATGAGCCTGGCACAGGGAGCTCTCTCATCATTTACCAAGTGAAGGAAGGTGATCCAAACAACACGTTCATCATAGAGACAGACTCTCAAACAAACCGAGGGTTTGTCAAGATTAACAAGGTGAGTAGATGGATTTTATTCTTCTCCTTTAGTGTTACTTATTTGTCATACACTGCCCTGGTAATGATTTGTGGGGAGAGTGTTGACTGGTGGTGGGTGGGGACACCCTAAGCATGGTGCAGACTGCAGGAGGCTCCACTTTTGGGCCTGTGCAGTGCTCACACACACCTATCGTCCTTCCATTGCCTTCACCCCCCCCCACCACCAGCAGCTCCCTCCACTGGCTGCTGGCTGCTTCTCCAGAGGAGCAGGTTCTGGCCAGTGAAGTAGGTCTTATGCACCCTAAAGACAAAAAACATTTCATTATTTGAGTGATTTTGCAGCAGCGTTTCTGGACAAGAGAAGGCCAGCCAATGCTTCCATGGGCTGTGGTGGCAGTGGTGGGCTGTGAGGGGGCAGATTCTCCTCCCTGAAGGTGCTCTGGCCATTAGTGCCCTTTGCAAAGCAAGGTGCAAGTGTAGCCAGCGTGTCTCAATGTCAGCATGGAGACGCAGTTTGTTCCTGATGAGAGAAACATTAGCTGTGACCAAGCCAAGGACAGTGTGTGCTGCAGGAGGTGATACAGCCCATATGCTGAATGCTGAAGACAGGAATGTAAGGAACATTTTTTGCTGTGTCCGTGAATTTCAATAGAAAAATTGCTTTCCCTTTGAAATTTAGTCTTCCCAAAGGTGCTTGGACTATGGGTCCAGAAAACCTATTGCTCATTTTCCAAGGGGTGCCACACTGTGTGCATCCAGCTCGAGTACTGCCACCAGGCCAAGCGCAGGCAGAGGCACGTTTGGTGGACCATCTTCAGGATCAGCCTCACTTTTTCCCAAGGAGGCGATTGTGAGAAACTCCGTGGTGCAACAACCCTTGCATGACTTTTGGCACCCAGGGGTCATTTGAGGCCTTCTCATAAAGAGCTATAAATACTATTTCTGTAAACAGGATATTGTTATTAAACTTAGTCGAACAGGTGGCAACATTATTATAAACTGCAGTTGCTGAGGAGGCCTCTAAACAGGCATATGGTTTCATTTAAATTGACCAATTCCAGTGTCATTTTCTCCTGACATCTCTCCCTTATTTTGCCTGTAGTTGGGATGCAATCTCCTCCTTGAGAAGAGGGGGTAGTTTCTCATTGGAGCTCCCCACAGTAACCGGGCCATTGTTTCAAGAACCCTTTTTTTTCTAATTCATGCAGGCTCTCGATTTTGAGACAATGCCTGTGTACAACCTGGTGATCAACGCCACAAACCCCGAACCGCTGGTGCCACACGTGCAGTACAACTCAAGCTCTACTACCAAGTTTAAAGTGTTTGTAAAAAATGTGGATGAGCCACCTGTTTTCCTGAATCCAGTTTACAAAGCAGAAGTGTCTGAAGACATTCCTGTCAATACCTTGGTCATGACGGTGGAGGCCTATGATCCTGAAAAGGATTCTATACGGTAAAAAAAGAGTGACTGTGATCAATTAATTGAATTTAGGGTTTCAAAAATTGTTCTAAAGGAGGTGCAAGGAAAATATGCCCAGTACTTGGCATGTGGAAGTATACTGTTTTTACAGAAGTCTTATCTCCTAGTAGAAGGTATATGTGTGGGCCAGCAACCCACCTGCAACAGACTGCTGGGTAGTGCTTTTCTGACCAGATTTCTCTCTGTGCTGTGACAAACATCAGCCTTGAAACAGGAAACTACAAGGGAAGCAGGCTAATTTAAATCTCCAGGAAAAATACAGAGCTGGACTGAGAATAACAAGGTTCCATGTCCATAATGCTTTTATCAAAAAAATTGAAGCATATACTCTGTACCCCTGAACCAGTAGGAGAGTAGCTGCTTTTCATGCCATGGAGGAAACCACCAAAATGCACAACTTCAACTTTTTCTCCACCAAAATGCACAACCTCAAGTCCACAATTGAAAAATAATTTTATTTCTTAGCTGTCAGAGATGACACATCTCCTTCTATTGTGGATGCAAAGCTCTGTGCAAGACAACTCCTGTGTTGTGTTGCATGGTGTAAATCTACCTTACACAGCAGATTCAGATAGAAAAATTCTTTGTGGCTTTTGCTGAACAATTCCCAGCTGGAATGCTGAACAGATCAACTCAAAACAAACAGTTCTTGAAATTTAACTAAAATTCAGCAAAGCACCAAGTGGTTGATGGAGTTGCACAATAGGACTCTTAGGCCTCCTGTGGATTCTTATTCCCAGAGATTTCTCATCTGGCTTTCTACTTGTGCCTAATTTTTGGGAACTTATCATGTTTGGCCTTCTGTCAAACGAGTTTGAAAGTGAGCCATATAGTCCAGAAGCTCTGGGGAATGATGACAGAGACACATGACAGGAATTCAGATATGCGTAAACCACATTTCTGCTAAAAATAAGTAAAAGGGCATAAAATAAAAAGTATAAAAAGTAGAAGAGGTACAAGCATGCTGTTTCTACTGTAAAGGGTACTGAAAGAACAAAAACATTGAATGAGAAGATTGGGTCACTTCTACTCAAGCAAGTGCCTGTGCTTTAACCAGGTCATATGTTCATGGTTAAAATTGTATAAGCAAATACCCAGGGACCTTAGCAATTTTTTAAACAGTGATATAAACACAATTATGTGGTGATGCTTAAAGCACTTTCTGTTCCAAGGCTGCTCCAATGGTAGTTAGAGGCTGCTCCAGAGCAGCAGAAGATAATCACCATAGTTCAGCTTGGGGTCCTGGTCCCTTCTCAATCCACAGTAGGGTGCCTGGCTCCACTGTCCCCTCTGTCCCCCAGCCCTTGGCTTGTGCCCTCGTCAAAGTCAAGGTGTGGGAGATATGATGGGGTGAGATGGATGTGGGGTTTGGACAAATCACACTTCTGGACTAAAAGCTCAATGTCATCCCAGGTTCCCCATTTAGAAGGAAAGTGGAATTGCAAGCACACAGGCTGCAGTAGTGATTGCATTTCCGTAGTTCTGCTCTCACTCTTATTCTGGATCATTTTGGCCTCTCTTCCTCTGTCTGTGTCTCCTGGTTGGCTGTAGTACTGTAGTACTGCAACTCTTCCAAGAGCCCTCTCTTTGAGTTCAACCGAAATCAAGCTTCTTACATAAAATCAACAAATAAGTATTTGTCAAATAAGTATTTGTGTCAGATTTTTTCCCAATTTGGAACCGTATATGTGATTTTTCTCCACCCCCCCCCTATTTCTTTCCAAAGATTCTCCTTGGAAGGTGATGTGAGAAAATGGCTGAGAATTGATCCAGCCACTGGGCAGGTATACACTAATTCCCCTCTGGATCGAGAAGCAGAAGAAATATACTCAATAGAGGTTGTTGCATCAGAAAAAAGTAAGTGATGAAACAACTAAATAGACACACAGAGGAATACCCTGTCCTTACTCTTTAATGAAGAATTATCATACCTACCATGACTAAACCCATGAAAAGTACTGGGACATGTAATCTCAGATATACATCCTGTGGTATATTCTTAGAAGTATATATTTCTTAAGAATTTAAATTTCTGGCAGAAATCTTGATGCTGTAGATAACAAGGATTAAAATAGCTTTCATGAACTTGGGTATGGTCTTATACTTGCTTGAATGACATATAGAGAAGATTTAAATTATTTCACTGTTTCCACTGTTTTCAGTATTAATATTTTCTGCCACTTTTTTCTCTACAGCTATGAAGATTTTAATGTTTCTCTTAGGTATGGTTAGGCTTTCTGAAAACATACCTGGAGAGTAGTTTGTAATCTTCTCAGAATTTTTAATTTTATTATAATTAAAACTAATATTCTGACAAATCTGAAATATATTAGGACTTCTAGTTCCAGCCATTAAAAACTTTCAATTTTGGCTTGCATTCCCTGTATATAGAAGAGGGGTGGGAAACTCAAGGCATTTCATGCTTAAGAGTGCTCCAAAGAGCCCTGGTCACTTTGGATGTCACTGCTTGCCAGACATGGTGGATATGACAGATTACTAGATATGATCTGCCTCCTTTCCCTTGCTAGTGTTCTGTAGTCAGCAAGAGCTGGTGGCAAATAAACCATGCTCGTTAAAAAGTAGTGGCAGCTACCACAAATCCTTCAGGACCTCCTGAGACCTTGTCTCTGCAACCTTCAGCCAGAACACCACCCCTCACTGCCTGTCTGACCGTGTACCTCTGTGACAGCTGCAAATGCAACAGCCCAGAGTGTAAATCCAAGATGTGCATGTAACTTTGCATTCTGTTGAACTCGACAGATAACGCAGCTCAGAAATCCAAAGCACCCTTGATTCTACGCTTACTCGATGTGAATGACAACCCTCCAGAAATAGCTACGGATTATCCTACTTTCTTTTGCTACCCAGTCAGTGGAGGAGAGAGAACTCTTATTAAAGCTACTGATGCTGATAAACAGTATTTTTATTCAAAATTTACTTTTTCCCTTGCGGATGAGATGAATACAAGAAATAACTGGGAAATCTCAAAATTCAATGGTAAGTTAATACAGCCATTCTTACAGTGATATGGAACTCATTTGGTACTCTGGTGAATATGAAGAATTACAGAATTCCTTTTCACTCTTATTATTGCATAACCAGTGTTCCATGTAGAAAAAAACTGGGTTGTTGAGAACAGCAAAGTCCCTAATTATTTTTTGCAAGAGTTAAAACCTGGTATGTTGCAAGCTGTGACTTCATGAGTATTTTTGACAGAAAAGGCATGTAAGTATGAAATATATGTGTGTTTAATGAACACAAATCACTGCTGAAAAAGAAATAGTACAGAAATGTACAGTTTTCAAACTGTACATTTCTGACATTTCATATGCAAAAGGAAGTCCTGCCTCACAAAGTGAATGGAGCTTTTAGAAGGGGACAGTAAGCACATGAATAAGGGCTTGGCTGATAGAGCCTGAATTAATGAAACATGTTTGATGAATTGCCCCACTAAAGAAAGCTGGGTTGTCACAAATTTAAAGTTATGAAAGAATAAACAATAATTTAAAACTCAGGACTTGGAGTAAAGAGTCAGCTCTTGTAGTGAAGGGAGTTCATGTGTAGTTTTCCAAAGGTTTTTTCCTGGAATCTGCATAATTCAATACACACGGGTGTGCAATGAGGAGGAAAAGTTTACTCATTATACAAAGGTATTTGAGTAGGAACCAAGCATGATAATTTCAGAACTTTCTTCCAAGACTGAGTTGGCTGAACAATAAAATTCACAGGTGCCAGTGACTGCAGGACTCCCAAACTCACTTTTGAAATCATGGGTGCTGAGCTGGCCACTATGAGTCAGGAAGGAGACCTGTAAGCAGCTCTATGGAAATGTGAGATCTATTTATCAGCAGTATTCAGAAAAACAGATGAAATATTGAGGATTACCAGGAAACAACCAGAAAAGAAATCTGAGGACATTGTTATGTCCCTGTATAAATCCGTAATTTCTTCAAGTTTTGAACTCCAGTCTCTCTATCTCTGTAAAAATCCACCATAACTGGAAACAGGTTTAGATAAGGTGACAAGGATAATCAGAGTTAGAGTGGCCTGATATAAGGAAGTATATAGAAACAGCAAAATAAGCTGCTACTTCTTATATTGGAAGATGGTAAGGAAAAAATACAATAGAGAGATCTAAAATTTTGAATGCTATGGTCAGGGTGGCCAAGGGTTCATCCTTTACTCTCTCTTCCAGCACACAAACCTGGGACCCTCAAGTGAAGCTTTTGGACTTATTTCCAGTGCAGATAGAATGAGGAGGTAGTTGACTTGGGAACTTGCTGTTGTAAGGTGTTGTCTATGCAGAAATTTTCTACAAGTTCAAAGCAAGAAATTATATCTTGCTCAAGAAGTCCCTGAGCTGAAAATGTTTAAAGGGTGAGAGGGCATTAGGAGAAAATAAAATACATGCTTGCTTTTTCATTGTGATCTCCATTTGCTCTGGAGACAAGATTCTTACATCAACAGACCTTTGATCTGATCCCAGTGGCCATTATTACCTTTTCCAGTTTTCAAAGAGTCTTAGATGTGACAGTGCAAGTTCACTGGAAGGATGGTCTGACCTACATTTCCTCGGGAGCAATTTAAGATGATTATGGTCTCTATGAGCATAGGGGATTATTCCTGGTCTAGATGGGATGCTATAAGTGTAGTGCTACCCAGATTTGGCCTGGTGTAGAAATTAGGAAGGAAATTTTATAGGCATATTATGCTGAAGGCCAGAGTAGGTTTCTGGATAGTCCCTTTTTACTTAATGTCTGCAAACCAAAGAGATCTTGGAAGACATAGTGGAAAACAGGAATTATTAAGATGTGCAAAGCAGCCTTAAAAAAAAAGAACATTTGCAGAAGGTATGAATGTTGAACTAACTTTCTTTCTTGTGCTGATATGAATGTCCCATTTCCTACTTACAGCTACCCATGCTTACCTGTCCCTGAAACATGCTAACTTTGAAGAGAAGGTGTATGATGTTCCAATAGTACTTAATGACAATGGAAATCCGGCTTTGCAAAACAAAGTGAATCTTAAAGGTATTCTGTGCACAGAACTATTAGCTTAAAGACAGAAGTTACATTTATCAATAACCAAATGTGACTACTGAACTTGTCATTGACCTCCTGGCATTTCCTTTTGCAGTAAACATCTGCAAGTGTTCCAGTGAAAATTCATGTTTTATTGAAATAGACCGTGAGCACTCCTGGCCAACTCCTGGGCAGGCAATTGGGATTCTCCTTGGGGTCCTGCTCATCATTGGTAAGTCACTTCTTCTTGGTTTGAAGCCAGATATTTGAGATAGGATGGTGCTGCTGCATTTCTGACCCTAATTCTCTTGCTGGGTGAAGATTTGTCAGGCATGTTGCAGAATGAGTGAAAGAGGGAAGATCCCATGATTGTGTATCATGATGGCTGCAAACTTCTAAGTTTCTGTTGTAAGAAAAACATCCAAGGGCACAACAACCTGCTAGAACAGAAGAAACAGCTGAACTTGTAGCATATTGTCATTTCATTGCTACTTACTGTTCTTTGCCTGTCAGGGAGGGGATTTGAGCTTTGTCTTGGGAATCTGGGTTACAGAGAAAATAGTGAATCTTCCTACTTACAATATCTGTACCTCTAGCTTACAGTTATCATGTTGCTCACCTATTTCAGCTTTGCAGGTTTACATCATTCATATTCATCCTAAAACTGATAAAGAGGAAATAAATTTATATACAGTGTAACAAGCCCATCATGATTTTAAATGACCAAACTATATATTACATATATGACACTTTGCCATCTGTTCAGATCCTAGAGGAAAACTTTTCCTTTGGGGCAAGACCTCTAAGCCCCAAGGCATCTGATCCTGCCCAGCAGTGCCTTGGGTCCATGCTCTTGGTCCCATGCTTGCACGATCCTTCCTCTAAGCTGCTTCTGTTCAAGAGGTAAAGCACTGTGGATATTACAGTGCAGTGTCATGGCCCTTGCTGGAACATCTTTTCAGAAAGTTTACTCTTCCCTTTACAGACAAAAACTCTCTGTTTTTCAGGTGCCATTTTAGCGGGTGCATTTTACCACATGAAACGCAAAGAGAAAAATGAAAAGAGCCATCCCAAAGATGCAAAAGATAAGGCTGAACTCAGCACACTGGCTTAATGACTGTTGCATCAAGAGACCAAACCACCTTCTGGGTTGTGGATGAGTGAACTTTGAAGCTTCCAAAGCCCAGAGGTATACTATCACAATAGGATAAAACCATGCAAAACGAGACTCCCAGGGGTTTGGGCTCATTTTTGCACCTAATACTATCTAGTCACAAAACATAAAATATATGTAACCTTCAGCAGCAGCCATTAATAAACATACCAGCTTTGACTGAAGTGTTAACTCATGACACCACCAAATGCTGAGCTCCTTCAAGGATCTATACATGGGACCAGTCCTCTTCATCTGCCAGCTGAAGTAAATACGGACTTTTCAGAGGACTATATTTTGTCGACCTGCACATATTTGTCTCTTTCCAACTCAGTAAGCCACTGAAGAGCAGACTGGGGAATAAAGTCCTATGCTACATTTGAAGATACCCTGTGAAGCTGTGGGAATCTCTCTGACTCTCATCAAAGGAGTTCACAAACTTATTACAATCTGTAATATGCCCTGGGTCATGCTTTCTTACATTATGCTGAATTTGTATTATCAATGTGACATTTCAGTTTTTCTTTTTTGATATCACACAGAGTAAAACCAGTTTGTGAAGTGCCATGGCCTTTCATTACAATATCCAAGTTAAAAAAAACTATGCTGAGTAATATGCAGTTTTATCTTACTTCTGCAAATATTGCTCTTGTGCCCTACACATAAGAATAAAAATGTTCTTTAAAGATTTTAGTCCCTGCTTATTTTATAAAGTAACTAAAAAATGAGGAAGTGCATAAGAGCAAACCATTGCTGCTTGGTTCTCTGTTGTATTTAACCCTTACTTTCACATAGTACAGATTAAAAAGTGCTCTCAGCCAGAGTGATATGTGTCCAGCTGCTTCAGATGCAACGATTGCTGGAGCCACTTCTATCCTAGTTACAGTAAAACGTATTTGAAGCCAGGGTGACACTCAGAGAAAAAAGTCTTTCTCCTGACAGCATGCCTATAGAAGGGCATTTTTGGTGACAGTTTGAGGGAGGCTTTTCTTTTAAGCTATAAATAAAAGCTGACAAATATTGTGTTAAACTGAAAAGACAATATCCTTTTGAAAACATTCAAGAAAAGGTCGTATGGAAAAGAGTATATTTGTTTATCCAGGATTTTTTTTAATGGCTTTTGCAGCACAGAACTAGAAAGAAAAGAGCATTTTTTTGGTAGCATTGCATTTGTAATAGGTTTTCCTAGAATGCTGCCAGCAAAAACTTTGCTTTTGGGCTTCAGCAACACAACACAATTGTTGTACCTCTTACCCCAGCTTCCCCAGCTGTTGGAGCTCTGTTATTTGCTGGGGGCTCACTGCTGGAATGTATTTATTTTATGATGGGAATGTAATCCTTTATATTTGGAAAGTATGACATTCAGTTACATCAGTGTGTCCAGGGATTAAGATTAGTATATTGTTTTATAAATAAAGGAGACAAAGTTCAGCAGTCATTGTGTTTGTGTATACCAAGACGGCTTTATCTGAAGATGGGGAAAATGTGCAGAAGTTCCCCTTTGCTCTATGTCCCTGACCTCTCTTTGTGTTTGCTAAGTTTACTCAAGTGCATGTCCTATTTTCAACATTCTTTTTTCTGTAGAAGGGTCAAAATTTTCTTTCTTCATTTACCTACATTCAGGACTGGTTTGATGGCAGGACCTTGTTCCTGTCCCCAGCCTAACATTGCCTCTGTTTCTTGTGTCTCATGGGCTAATTCACTGCACCCTCTCCCACCTGCCCACAGACTGGGGGAAAGCAGAGCTCCTCAGACAAGCAAAAAAGTTCCCCCTCCCCAGGGTCTTAAACACATTTTCAGTCTTGAATACTTTCAGTCTCAGTGCATTGGGAATCAGCCCTCCTGCAGGTATTTACTAAATGTTGTTCACATGTGGTAGGAGAGTCTGAAGGAAACCACCTTGGGGTGTTCCTCCTCTGGCATCCGGCATCAAAGCAATGGCCCCTTGACAGCCCACAGCTCTGTGTCCATCAGAGCCCAGGCCTGCAGCACCCTGATGTCTCAGACCCCCTCTGCCCCCTTCCCCAGCCCACTTGCCAAAAGCCCCCTGTGTTCAAGGGACTTGGGTTGTTCACACTTACATAGGCATAGCCAAGCAGGTGCAGCTGCTGGCTAACCTGTGCCTGGGCACCCACTGCTTCTTAGTGCTTCTTGTACTGTTCAAATTTCAATGAAATTTAAAAAAAAAAAAAAAAAATTGAAAAAAAAAGAAAAAGAAAAAGAAAAAGAAAAAGAAAAAGAAAAAGAAAAAGAAAAAGAAAAAGAAAAAGAAAAAACCTCATTTTCAACCCTGACACAAATATTCTCTTTTTTTTTCACCCTCCTCCTGCCTGCCTGTCAGGACTTCTCCCCCAGCCCTCCAGGGTTTATTTAACCCAGTCCTGCTCTGGCTCCTTCATTGGTTCAGTCTTTTTTGGGAGCCAGACAAAAGTTCTCACCCAGCCTTAACTCTCCCCCTGCGGCAGACTGCTCCTGCCTCCTTTCCAGAGGACAAATTCAGTTTTCTTTGGGTCTCTGGAGAGGAAGAGAAGCAATAGTTATTGTTTTTCCTTCCCACCATGCTTCCCACCATCTCCAGCTGGTTCCCAGGTCCCTGCAGGAGTGGCAGACATTAGGACATTTTGCCCTTGTGTGTTACACTTTTGCTCTGAGTTCAAGAATGAGCACTTCTTTTTGAGCTCCTCCAAATCTGGACAATGTCTTTTAGTCACTGCATCCTCCAAAGCTGTTTCATTGACACTTACTGGTAATAACTGACAACACATAAACTGAAGTTTACATATAAAAGTGCAAAGCTACAGACAGTATTGAATTAAGAATTTTCTATAGACTTCCCCAAAAAAATAGTTCTCTGAAGTTGGCCACATTATTACTTTTTTAAACACCTTGGAAAGAATGCTTTTTTTTTTTTTTTTTCCCTGAGTAATAGATAGTGTATATTGGCATGATTTTCACACCTGCAAGAATAACTAGGAAGAAATTAGTAAGGTCTGCAAGCATTAATGATGAAGTAGTGCTTTAAATATATGATACAAGAAAATGATAGAGGAGCGAAAGCTCTCCTAATTTATGTCCACAAATTCTTAGAATAGCTTTATACACTGATAGGAGAAGGACAAATTTTGAAAACAACATTGATGGCTTTGGACTCCAGTTTTTGCCAAGAACAATATCCCACAAGAAGTCCAGTGATGAAGTCTGCTGAGAATATGTCCTCTGGCACTGCTCCTTTCCATGGCTCCTCCTCCAAGCATGCAGCATCTCATTAAAAGGTTTACAGACAGCAAAAGATGTTTCAGTGCTTTCTAATTCTTTTTTACAAGATTAGAGACTTATCAGGTTTTTGATTATCTCCAGGATTAATGGCATACATTAATTAAACTGTCATTATGCCTCTTTTTCCACCCTTTGTAAATATAAACCTGAAAAGTAAGAACAAGATTTTTATCTGGATTTATAGAACAAATGCCACAGAACAGTAGTTACTGGGGGTGAAAAGTGTGTCCTGAATCCACATTTGAAGGAGAATTCATCAGGCCTCACGTGATCCAATGTACAAGGCTGTATCCACCATGTGCAGCTGCTGCTGTGCCTGTTGCTGGGGGTACAGCCGAGGCAGGCGCTGGTGGCAGGGGCATGGGTGGGGAGGGCTGTGTGCCAGCAGCACGGCTGGGATGGATGTGCCATGCAGCTGGCTGGAGCCACTGGCACATGTCAGGGGACAGACTCCCCCCAGATCTGGGGAGTGCAGAGAGAAATGTGTTTTCACCCAAGAAATGGCTCTGCAATGAGCTGTGCTGCTGCGATAGGCAAGCACCATGTGAAGGAGCAGAGAGGGAACTGAGGTGGGATTAGGAAATTGGCTCATAAAGAGTTTGGCTGAAAGCAGATGAGTCCTCTCCCAATCCCTCTGTGTAGCAGCTAATCCTGAATGCACCTCTCTAGGAGTTTGAGAAGACTTTATTTTAAAATAAACAAACACATTTATTCCCAGCGTTATTTTCCACAGATTTGCCAGAACTGGAAGCTGAAATTATCTAATTGCTTATACAAACTAGAACAAGGAACAGATGTAATCCACAGAGTTACCACTGCTTCTAGACACCAGATATCTTGTGCTCAGTTCTTTAAATAGGGTTCCAATGCCATTCACCCACTCACAGAAGTTCTCCCTCCTTCTTGGTTGATTTTAGGTCTTGAACAGAGGTTTCAGAAATTTGCAGCTTCAGTTGCCAGACAAAGTCCCAGAGCTACAAGTCTCTGCCATCAAGGGACCATCCTTTCCTCAGAATATTCTGTGATTCTGTAATCCTCTATGGACAGAGCTCAGGAAAAGGAAGCACCACAGGCTGTGACCAAAGGGTTACAATGATGTACATGAGCATCCATTAGTGCAGTAAAATGCTACAGAAACATTCAGCAAGATGGACAGCATGATCATGTTAAGGACCCTAAGCCAGGAAAAATGCTTCCAGTTTTTTTATTACATATTCCAAAAGAAAAAAAAGAAGATTAGACAAACCAGCAGCAGCTCTTTGAACTCATTGCTGGACAGCATGTTCCTCCACTGATAGTGAAAGACTGTACAGCACAGGGAGACAAACTGCTTGAGCCTGTTCTGTTTACAGCTTTGGGGCCAGAGATGGGTGATGGGTACAGCTGCAAAAAGATATTCTGCCACAGATGAGCTCCAGGGAAAGTGTCTTGTGTTTGCAGCTAAGATGACAACTTTTATTGCCCACTTACGTCTGGTTATGACATCAGTATCAAAAGTGGGGGTTAAGTAAGCACCATCTCACCATTCCTGAATCATTTCATAATGCTGAATATGGTCAATAAATGTGTTTCCACAACATCCTTTTCCAGTTCACTATTCCTCAGGACTACCACTAACATGAAAATCCTCTAGGGATGTGTAGATCTAGCACATGATTCCTGGATCTCAGAAGTGAGAAGAAAGAAGGTGGGATATGGAGATCAGAGGAGATCCCTCTGCTGCATTAATCCCATCACCACGTGAACAGAGCTGCAGTCCAGCTGCTGGCAGTCAGCATAGGCACACACCTCCTGTTCCTCCACCTGCCAGAAACAGCCTCTTTGAAGATTTCATATCCTGAGGCTTTTGTTGCAGAACTACATGCCTACACTTGAATTATGTCTTCTGTTTGGCAAAGATGAAATGATGCAACAGCTGAATACACAAGACATTTCCTCATGTGAGGTTCCAGAGGGTTTATCCCATCCCTCTGTGCAGTGCAGTTGAGCTCACCTGTGCTGCTTGTCCTTTCCCAGCAAAGTGACATGTCTATGCTCACTCAGCATAAACAGGCCATTGTGGAAAAGCAGTGGAGGACTACTAGTACCAGAATGATGCCAGTAAAGATTTACTGACTTTATTTACCTTGGTTATAACTCAAGAAGATTTTTGAAATAACTTGTCCCAGCCAGCTGGGCAGACTAACAAGAGGTGGGTTCTGGGCTAGCTGCTGCTGTGTTGATTTCACACATTCAGTCTGGCCAGCGAAGGGTTACCTGTGGAGGTAAAGGTGGGAGCATCAGCAGATAGAAGGAACAGGAAGGCAGCACCAAGCAAGACACATCAAAAAATGAGAGCAGAAATGTACTTTGAGCCCCAGCTGAGGACCCAAATGAGTGGACAGGCCTGAAGGCTGTGCAGCTCCTCAGAACCATCACTGTCTTTGCCACCCTGGAAGGATATGAGTGAACTTCAGGTTGCACATACATCCTTCTGGACCTGGTGGCCACAGAAGGATTAGAGACAGCAAAGTGCCAGGGACTTGAGAAGCTGAGTGATTTCCAGCTGCCACCCCTCTTGAGCTCCTTTTGCTGGTGGCTGCTGCTGCCAGACCTGACTCAGAAGGCGCCTGTTTTTCTTTCATTTTTGGCCAACATCTGAAAGGCTACAGATTTTTTTCTTGCCCTTTGGATAACTCTGTTGATGTTAAGATCTTATGAAACTTTTTCCATTTCCCCAGGAAATATTTTGTGTTAATATATTCTTATCCTTTCCTTATTGATTTTATCTGCATTAGACTTTTGCCAAGTCTAATTTTTAGAGCCTTACGTTTATTGTCTTAGGTCCCAGTTGTTAAATGTTTTGCTGTTAAATTTTTTTTTTTTTTCCATGATGCACAGTGCACTTCTTTTAAGTGAGGCACAGCTGAGAGGGGTTTATTATTTCTGTGTCAGACTGTCAATGTGGGCTAGCAGACTGGATGAATGTATAAGAAACAGGGCATATTCCTATGTGCTTACATCAGAGGCCTGAGGCCAAAAGAAAGCTAAACGAATTATTTTAACTAATTAGTTAAAATAAGAAAGAAAAGAGAAGGGGACACGTGTGAAGCCCTAGGCAGTGACTGTTTTCACTCATTCTTCTGGCTATGTGGGTTTTAGCATCAATAAACCATTCTATGCTAGCAAGAAATTTAGTCACAAATACCTTGTATTTTAGGAACAACCTGGATGCTAGGCTTGTAAGTTTGTCTCTTGATAATGTCTCTTGCCTTTCCAGAGCTCTGTGATGGTGCAGGAGAGGATGGTCCATGGACAGCAGGACTCTGAATACCCCAAATTAGGGCATGATGTTATGTCCCCTGGTATTGGTCATTTCTTTGCTTTGCAGTCATCAGCCCCTGTGAGAGTGCCATTTTTTAACGCCTAGCTCCTGGAAGCTGTGAGCAGGTGCCTCATCTGCAAAAGCCAGACCCGATAAGAAATGCCTTTCAAGTCAACTCATGGAATTCCTTCACCTGCATGGGGCTGTGGACATGCCCTGGAGAGCCCCCACTGCACGAGGCTGCAGCCACCGCCCAGCTCCTTCCAGGCCGATTGTGTGGATGATGTCCCCAGCTCTGATGACAAAGACAGCTCTCTACAGACTAAGCAGATGCATTAGCAGCAATGAGCAACAGTGGCAGTGCAGTGGTGGCCCAAGGTGTCCCAGCAGAGCACCCCAGAGTGACAAGACCCTGCCTGGAAAAACACTAATGCCAGGGAGGGAGGGAGGGAGGGAGGGAGGGAGAGACTGAGCTTGGCCAGAAACACTGAGATGCCAAGTGACTCAGTGGGTGCCATGTAAAGGATGCTCAGATTCCAGGAAAGAGGAAAGAGCTGTTTTCCCAGAAGCTCGGGGAGCTGTTATCACAGCAGAGCTGTGATAATAGCCATTTTCCCAGAATATTGGGAGTGAAAGAAACCCTGGATATTAAATATTATTGATACTAGCAATCTCCAGAGCCTGTTTGGTTTGCAGGGGCCTATCACCCATCCTTGGTCTGCCTTTGATGTGCATTCCAGCATACGCACAAAGCACATTCATTTCCTTTTGCAGTGTTTCATTTGCTGCTAGGAAATCTCTCAGCCCCTCAGACAGGCCTGTGTCCATTACACCAGTGTTTTAAACCAGTTTTCATATTACTAAGAGCCTTAAACAAACTCTGCTAGCTTTCTGCTGCACTGCATACCAGTGTTTTACCATGGTGCAGAGAGTTAAAAATTCCCACAGTAAAACCTATGGCTTATTTTCAGAAATTAATCACCATCATCGCTGCAACCACACGAAATATTCATCTGACGACTGACTTCTTGCCAACGCCACTGTGAAGCCCCATTTTCTGATACTGCAGTATAAAACAGGGCTTCCCTCTCCTTCAGAGGTATCCAAGGGTGCCACCACAGCAAATGACAGGAGGAATAGAAAGAGGTGCAGCCCAGATTAAGGTGCTCTTAAAGCGTGCAGATTTGCATGTGGGAATTCTAGCTGGAAGTTGCCTTAACAAAGAAGTGTTTCCATAAAACACTTCCACAAGAAACATCCCTGTAAAAACTAACATGTATGGGAGACAAAGCAGTTCTCTAGCATCATGCTGTTTCCTGTGCCACTTCTTGTGCTATTTTTTATCAATACATAATGTTTACAGCAGCCTGCCAGTGGCATTGCTGTTTCTCAGGATGCACCACTATGCCTTCAGAGGTTGGTGGTGTGAAAAGACAGGCAAACAAGTTGTAATTTATATCTGCTACCAAGAATGTACAGTGGACCAGTTGAAACTGGAGGAAAGCAGAAGTGATGGAAAGAGACAGGGCTTGCAACAGAACAAGGTGGGACCAAAGCCAGGGTGGAATTATGGGCAAGGCAGCTTCATGTTTGAGGGTCAGGTCATGATTCAAAGCTTCAGTGGGGCTTTGAGCATGTGTGTCCAGTGGGAATGAAGGAGCAACAAACATGTCAGGAAACCTTGAAAGCAGGAGGGTAGGGAAGGGAGCATTTGGAGCAGGGTAAACAGGCTGGTTGGAGCAGTCACCGATGCCTAACTATAAAGCCATCATGACCATGGGAGATGTCATATAAAGAGAATCATGACCATGACTAATGAGAGAAGAAAACGAGGAGCTGTGAGCAAGCAGAAAATGGTTCAGCAGTGTAATGGGACAGTCTTCCCTGGAGCCTTGTATTGCTAGGCAAGAAAACACAGCATGCTTTAGCTGAAAACAGGTTCAGACAACAGTTGTTCTGTGTTTTGAGGACTTCCAACACTCAGATGTCAGCTGAAAAATTAAGGGTTTTAAAAGAGGAGCAATGCAAATATTCTTGACAAACTTCCTTGGCATGGTGGCAGATCAGCTGTGCTTTGTAGGGGATTCAGATGCATCCAGTAAGTTAAGAGTGGAAGAAGGGGAAATCCCAAGCTGACAAAGAAGCACCCTGAAAAATGAAGACATGGAGGCATTGTCCTGAGCAAGCCTGGCCAAGGGTTAGGTATACAGCATATCACACTGACAAAGCTTCAGAAGATGGTGGTATCACCCAACACTGATTTCCAGCACAGGGGACTAGCTGACAGAACAATGTAGAGAGATTTGAAAATTGCATTCAGAAGACTAAGGATTTACCACCAGGTAGAAGAAAGAAGCCTGAAATTACTCTGACCAACACTACATGGAACCAGATGCCCTAAAGGGCAGTGGGGAATCCTTGCCTGCAGGCATCCATTTCCAAGGATGGTATCCCCAGGTGTGGTCTTGTGAGGAAGGCAGCTCAAAGATAATATCTGAAGACAGGGAGACTGATGTCTGGATGGAATGGAGTGCTGCAGGCCTTTGTGGATTGGTCTGATCTCAGATATTTCATGAGTCAATAGATATTCAGATCTCTGGTTCATGTGTCTGGCCACCAGAAATTGTCCATGTTCCAGGATTTCTGATGCAATTTGTACATCCAGGATTAAAACTCACCTTATTATAACAGTTGCAGCTATTATATACACATATTATAACTTATAACTATATACAACTGTTATAACTTGAGCAGCCTTCAAGGCTTAATTTAAATCCCAGGTAGCTGTTTTAGTCTGGCAAGACAGAAAAACTCTGCTAGGAGTTTTACTGGAACTCTCTCAGTTATCTCCAGGATAATTCCAGCAGAATGACTTCTGTAAATTTCACATTTATTCACTGTGCAACTTTTCACTGTGTTGGAACTGTGAGATCTCAGAATAGTGCCACTTGCTTTTTACCTTTACTCAGCATCTGTTTTGATGTTTTGATTACTTGCTTGATAAGTTAAATAAATCTAAACACTGAGGAGAACAAGGACCATCCCACCTGTTGTTTTGGTAGCCCAGATTTAACTGCAGCATTAGAGGAATCTGTTTCCACAAGAGTTCTGATGGGTTTCAATGCTTACATGTAGGGGTGAGGTGATGATCTGCTTTGGCTGCTCCATGGCAAAATGGACTTCACCAAAACAGTAAATCTCCATTTGGGAGACTAAAACTAGAGGGGTTACTCACTTGAAAAGCCTTTGAAGAACTGGTAACACACACCAAAATGCAGACTGTATTTTTTAGTATATTGGAGCAGTATCCAAGCTACCAGTATCAAAACAATGATCCAGAAGAAGAATGTCTATGGTCTCTTGGAAGACACTATGTATACCTCTTATACCACTTATATCACTATTCTGTCACTTATTTTGGATTAGATAGGCAGATTATGTTGAAAAAGATGTCCTGGGGCAAAGGAAATACAAAGATTACTCCAGTTTTTCAAGAAAACAGGTGATTATCATATTATGTCTCTATACAGCAAGCTAATGTTAAAACACTATGGAAAAATTTGAAACATTACTGAGGCATTCCAAGACATTTGGGTATTTAAAGATACCAAAATTTGTGTATAAGATGTAGAATGTGGTCTTCCATTCATTGCTCTGATAAATGCAGGTGTGTACCCTGAAAGCCAACTTAAATTGCACTGCTTCCTGCTACCCTTGAAATACTAAATTTCTGAAGAAATCCCATTGTCTGCATCAATGACAAAAGCCTGGATTTGCCCTTAGTATGAACTTCACCTTTCACTAGCAAACTCCTGAACATCCCTGGGTGCACCAGAAAGGAGCAGTATTTTTTTGTTCAGAGTAGGAAGAATATGCCTTTAATGTTGTTAACTCAATAGAACCACGTGATATTATGTATGGTAATGCATCAGCTACTCCAAGATTTGGCAAAATAACTGCAATGTCTCCCCATCCCCCAAAATAATGTTTTAATTAGTGTTTCTAGCTTTCTAAACCCAGGCCCAGGGGCATTCCAGCCCGGGCATGGTGTCAAGTGTCTCGGCTGTGGTATTGGTATGGCATTAAACAACAACAGCTGCATTGGAACCAGGAGAGGCTGTAAGGAGGAAACTTCTCACATTTCAGGGTCTGTCACTACCTGCAGGACATGTGAGGACTCTGAGGGCAGCTCTAAGATCATGCCACTTAGCTGCAGTACACAGGGAGTGGAAAGGATTTTCTTTGGCTGAGTAGACAGGGCCAAACAAGAGGAAAACAATTAATAATAAAGGATATAAAATGGGTATTTAGAGTTCCATGCAACAACTGTGGAAAAAAATGTAAGGGATGAAGAAATTCAAGGATGGCAATTTAAATTAATTGTTTAGGGCAGGAGTAGAGATGTCTCCAGGAATGGATGTGATGACAAAGATGATGTAAGTTGCAAGAGGAGTTACCTGACAGCAACTATTTATACATGAAGCCCCACCTGATGGGGGTGATGGAACAGAGCACCTGCTGGCAAGTAGTAACACTGAATATGGACAGGACACACATCATAATGTGAGAAAGGGAGCAGGAGAAGTGTGCTATCAAGAGAAGAAAACAAACAGTGAGGAAGAAAGAGTAAAAGAAAAAGTTTCAAGTACTCTAATAATGGGCTCTGTCTCCTAAATTCTAGAAGGATTAGTTACAGTGAACCACAGTTTTGGTATCAAGTTAAAAATGTTGCAATTATGGGTAGAGAATAGAAAATATGATGTTTCAAGAAGGAAAAAGTAGCTGGGGCTGGACCAGTACTCCTGACTTCAGGAGTAGGCATGGGTTTAAAGAACTGAAAAAAACCGAAAAGAGAATAATTAAAGACATAAAAATAATTGCTGAGCAGGAAGAAAGACACATGGGTTTACAAAGTTTAATTATCCCAGGCTGACAGAAGAATTTCCCCTGAAAAAAAACCCAAAATACCAACAACCAAAATCAACCAAAAACCAGAACTCAACTGACCTAATTCCACTGAGTGTCAGCTGGTATTTTGATACACTGTCAAATGGGAAATGCTTGATATAACTCAGGAAGATAGAGGATCGAAATGGGATCAAAAATTATACCAGGCTTTCACAGCAAGAAGGTAAAGCAGATCATATTGAAAAGGAAACTACTGGGCTGACCTTGTTAGGGTTTATCAAAGATCACGCTTAGTTGCATCTATATAATCTATATAATTATATATTTTCCACTGAGGCTTCAGCAAATGCTGTATTTTTCCAATGGCCTTTTCTAGAGACACAAGTAGCCTGTGATAGTCAGCATAATGCAGAGCTAGAGTACCACAAAGGAATAAAAGGTGTCCTTGAGAAATAGGTAGTAGGAATGTGTTGAACATTAATGCTATGAAGGGCACTTTCACTTGGGGATCAAAAATTATTTTTGCTGATTCTAAAGCAACAGAAGGAAATGGTTTGAGGGGAAGCCTACTATTAGTGATATGAAGTTAGATGAATGTGAACTACCACTGCCACACAGCCATGAGTAAAGCAAATATGTGAAGCCAGCAAATTATGAATATTGGTGTTTCACACTGCGAGATCCAATCTGAAACACTGCTGACATTCCTGGGCATCCCCTGTCAAGAAGGATTAATTGAAACAGGAGCAAATGAGACAATGATCAGACTAGTGGAGACTCTCCTACAGGAGGGACTGGCGCCTACTTAGCAGGAAAGAGAAAAGGAATACAAAAGGTTTCTAAAAATACATCAAGAAAGAGTAAACACCAGGGGAAGAAAATATCTATATAAGGGAAAGTGGCACAAGATGGAAATCTAAACTAGTTACAAACAACATTAATGTAGATGATAGAATTCGGCTTTTGTGACTCAGAAGACTGAGACTTGCATGTCACCCCAGTAGTAGCCCTGGAATAAAAAATTTGCCTGGTACACATGCAGCAGGATCCCTGCAAAGAAGGACTGCATCCTACAGGGCTGTCTGAGAAGCTAGACACTGTGCTTCGTGCTCCTGTGTGTTCCCTGAAGAGGAGAAGGCAGGCCACTGTTTCTGGTGGCAGGAACACCATGAGAACCCCCACATGTGAGCAGCCAGCCTGGTTTAACTGGAGCTCTGCAGCCCTCCCTAGACCTTGAATTAAACACTATATGCATGGAGATCCAAAAGTGTTCACCTTCTGCAGCCAGCAGTGTCCCTCACTCCTGCTCTGCTTTAGCAGTCCAATTCATTCCTCCCATTTGACTGAGAAGCTCTCCATGTCAACTTGGCTGTTAGGCTTTATGTGTTGTTGTTATATGTTTTGTGGGATTATACTATATCACTGCTGGACGTGCACCACTGTCTCCATTCCACAGTGGGGGAACACATACTGTGCTCCTTTTTTTGGGACTGCCAGGTGTCTTGGCTGATAAAAACATGTATTCCCTAATAGACTACACAGTACCATCTTCTTGCAGGGGAGGATTATCTGTTACAGAAAAAGTTACAGAAAAGTTGTAGCTGTACAAGCCATGCATTATATAATAAAGCTGTAAACTGTGCATAATTTTACAATGTATTTTCCTTGTAACAGTAAATGTCTTCAGTAGCACAGTGAGTGAATTATACCAGAACCAGTCTAAAGTTAGTGCCTACAGTGGATTAGGTCCTACCATCACTTTATCACGGACATGTGATAAGGAGAACTGCTTTGTTTAAAAGTTACAAAATCTTTTTGAAGTCTAAGCTTGGATGAAGCTAATCTGCACAGGAAGCAAATATTTTTCTTTCTTTATATGTCACTGGTGTTCTTCCATTTCAGGTCCCTAAGAGTTTGTGCCTTTTAAAGCAAATAAATATACTTCAGGGCTGATGGGAACCAGGCAGCTGTGTATTCCTCATTTTGCACAGCGATGGATGTGTCCAAAAGCCTTGGGTTTGCTCTAGTGCTCTGACCTAAAGAGTCAGATACTCATGTTTCACATTAACTGCAAGTGTATGAATAACTTGAGATTCACTGGGCTCAGAATTTAGGGAAACAAGAATAGAAACCGATACTTGTGGTAGAGAATATAGGACATGAGAGAAAGCAGGAGAATCACAACTGGAAATCTTGGATAGCAACTAAAGGAAAAAGAAGACAAGAGAAAACAAGAAAAATGAGAAAGCTGAGTGAGAATGACAAAAGCATTCACACAGCCAGCACCCATTCAGGAGTTGGATGAGAGGAGGAACAAAAGCCACAAAATAGAGAAGATTTCAGAGTTTGCTCACCATACAAAGCAGGCGCTAACGTTAAAACACACTTAGGTGCATTTAGGAACATGGAATTGTAGAATAATGGTATAATATAGGTTGGAAAAGATCCTTAAGATCATTGAGTCCAACCATTAACCTGGCACTGCCAAGTCCACTACTAAACCATGTTCTTAAATGCAGCATCCACGTCTTTAAAACACCTCCAGTCATGGTGACTCCACCACTTCCCTGGGTAGCCTGTTCTGATGCTTGGAAATCCCTTCTGTGAAAAATGTTTCATAATACCCAATCTAAACCTCCCCTGACACAACTTGAGGCCATTTCTTCTTATCTTTCTTCTATCATGTGTTAGCTGGGAGAAGAGGCCAACCCCACCTGGCTACAACCTCCTCTCAGGTAGTTGTGGACAGCAATAAGGGTCACCCCTGAGCCTCCTTTTCTCCAGGCTAAGCACCCCCAGCTCCCTCAGCCGCTCCTCTCAGGGTTTGTGCTCCAGACCCCTCACCAGCTCCATTTCCCTCCTCTGGACACGCTCCAGCCCCTCAATGTCCTTCTTGTACTGAGGGGCCCAGAACTGGGCACAGCACTCGAGCTGTGGCCTCAGCAGTGCCAGGACAGGGGGACAATCCCTGCCCTGCTCCTGCTGGCCACACTATTGCTGAGCCAGGCCAGGATGCCACTGCCCTTCTTGGCCACCTGGGCTCACTGCTGGAACACAGGTTAAAATTAAATGCAAATCATATTTCTTTTTTGATCCCATCCTGAAGCAGGAATCAGATTAAGAACAGATTCAGCATATTTGTTTTGGGGAATTTCTTTATCTAATTGAAACAGAGCACCTTGAAATTTTCACAAAGTAAATGAAAATGCTGAAAACCCACCATTTTCTGTCCATAAGAATATTTCACACTGACTTTTGAATTTTGCATTTTGACTTTTGCATTGATTTTTGTATTCACTAAGAAAAACTTGAAAGATTTTGTAAAATATTATCCTGAAATAACAGAAAAACACTGCATTTTTAAAATTGACTGTTAAATTATTTTTTTTTAAAAAAAAGCAAACAAAACCAACCAACCAACCATAAACCTAACCAAGAAAAAAATAAAAAAAAGCCACAAAAAAGTCAACCAAACAAACAAAAAAACACCAAACCAAGCCAACTGAAATTTTTCATCTTCCTGAGAGGCTTCTGGAAGTTTTCCTTTTGCAAAATATAATGCTTCCAACATATGCAAGTTTACATGGAACCTTTCAATTTAAACATGAATGACATTATTTAACTGAAAAAACCATCTTCCACTGTAAAAAACTTACTAGTTCTTGTGTGGCCATTCACACCCTTTTCATTATTCTTAATATCTTTTTCCAGTCCTGATCAGTTACCCCCATGCCAAAAAAGTTCTGTCCACCAGAAAAAAGAGGAGAAGAACATATCTCCTGCTGTTCTGCACATTGCTACACGTACCCTCTGCTTTTTTACATTAACTCTTTCCCCACCAAGACCCTGCAGCATCCAGGTTTTCAGGGCAGCTGCCACCTCTCTCTCTGCAGGACTAGTACAATGGGGCAGGATCAAATCAGAGACCCCATCCTGACACCCTTGCTGTGGACTGTGGGAGTAGCACAGCTGGAGCAGGCAGGATCTGGTCCTCAATAAACACAGTATGTTTTGTTGTGTTTCATGTTGACTGTCCTGTTCCCTCCCTTAGCTGCCTCAGAGTTGAGTAATACTGAATAAATGCTGATAACTGACAAAGGAATTCTGTGTGCAAACAACACTGGCAGTGCAGGCCTGAGGTGGGTTGAGCAATTCTTTAAATTGTTTCTGCACTGAGGAGGAACAGCCAAGGTGGTTAATTGTAAGCTGTGTACACTAGTAGGTCAGGAAAAGATGTATTGCACTAGTAGGTCTAGGTTTCTAGTGCTCTAAGTGCATCATTAATTTCACATCATCACAAGACAGGTGGCTTCACAGCTCTGGCAGCACTGGTGCTGGCTCTGGAAAGATTTATTACTGTTATTTGAGTTTATTAACAGAGTGCTTGGGCAGTGGTGAGAACAGGGTAATTCCAGTAAATGCAGTGGAAAAATCATCCTTAGTGCAGAACTGTGCTCATCCTGAGGAGCTGAGAGGTTGTGGGGGGGACCATGCTCACTGAGTGTGACTCTTGAATGATCTTTTAACTCTGCATTGAAAGCAGGAGCTTGTCTAGTGCCTATTTTCCATAATGTTTATTATGGAAAAGCTAGACACAGCTAAACAGCGCTTGGAGCTCAGCTACTAAGAGGGGGGTCAGGATTGGGGTGGGATGTGTCACCAGCTCAGTACACAGCTCAGCACAGTGAGCCATCCCATGAGCTCCAGCATGGGATGGACAGTGGGTGACTGCCTCAGAGGCAGAGGGTCACTCTGCAGTGGCTACTCTGCAAATCTCAGAGTAGAAAGAACAAATGCTATCATGTAGCTCCTTGCCCTAGCTTGGCTGGACAGCACCAACATTGCCCTTGGAAACCTTTGTGGAACTGCTGCTGGTATGGTTGAACGGAGGCAGGAGCTGCTGTGGAGATGACAAGTCTTGGCAGAAATATTTATGGGTCTGTAGCTGCTTAAAACCAAAAGAGCTGTTCAGTAATCAACTTATGGTTCTGTTTAACAGTGTGAGCAGAAGGGTCTCTTATCCCTCTAATAGCTTAAAATTAGCAGGTGTGTTCTCTGCCAAAAGAAATCTTTAAAGTTTCTCAATACTTATCCCTTATAATTGGCATGTTTATTGTAGCATTTGTCCTTGAGTCCATTTATTGAAGAAAACCCAAGAAACACATCTGAATAAAGCAAAGCTTCATGAAACACCATATCATGACAAGCAGTGTCACCACTCAAGGATCACTGTCACACCACAGGCACTCCTTTGTGTCAGCACTGTCTCTTCTCCAAGCACCACAGATACCATTCCTACCAGAGCTTTCGATTTTGTCAGAGCTCCCAGGGTCACATGCCCTGGAAGTGTCCCTGGTCTGTGCCTGCGGGGTTCTACAACCCAATTAGAATGAGTGATGTCTTTTTTTTGCTACTGACAGCCTCCTCCAAGAGGAGCTGGGCACCTGCACAAAGGGAAGGGGTCAGTAGTTTTCCTTAACTATCCCCAAAACAGGGAAGGAAGTTGTTAGGACTTTAACGGGGCTGTTTCACAGGCAGCATTCCTCTAGTTCCAGGCAGAGCATAAATATCACCCATGAAAGAAACAACATCAACACCAGTGAGGCAGAGGAGGCAGATCTTGAGGTTTTACAGACTATCAGGGACCCCTCAGTAGACAAAACCAGGCTCTAGTATCTGCACCTGATTTCAAATCTGAACCATGTGTGTGTTGCCATCACTTGCAATGACACAGCAGCAGCACAGCACAGAAGTAGAGCCCATAAGGGTTTTTTGCACTCAGAACTGCTGGTAGGAATAATCAGTAGAGGAAGGCAGAGAGCCTGTTCTATAAATCTTTCTCTTTACGTGTTTCTTTTCTTTGTGTCAATGGACATGTTCATCAGTGTTTATCCTGGCACTGGCCAGCAACAGCAGCAAAGCCAGAGGTCTCTTTTGTTTGTAATCTCTGCTGAACAGATGAGTCATTGCTGAGCACCATCAGATCATTTCTGGTTTTTAACACCCTGCTCATGTCATTACAAAAATCCAGCCTCGAGTGGAGTAAATTAATTCATATTTTGTCTTGTCCTCATGTTCTTTTTGATATTTAGAATGTGATTTCCATAGAAAAGCAGTAATTCTGATCTGGGTTTGGGGACAGCATCACGTCATAGGCTGTGTCCAGCACAGCACTTTCTGGGCACCAGCCAGCAATTCATAGATGACCTCCACTGAAACAGGCCTCTTTTAGTTGTCCTGTCATCACTGACTTGCTGTTTCATCCTTCTGAAAAAGCGAGATAGCTCTGAAAAGTTTATTATGCCCATTTCTGTTTGTCTAACGCCAAGTTTAAAGTTTCCTGGCCTTTTTTTGGTGATTTCTCCTGGGAACATTGCACCCACACTGCACTGCAATGTGCATCAGCTCAGCAGCTGCCCTCAAATCAGGAGATGGCTGTCTCTCAATGCTGCTGTGCTTTAAGCATTCACCATACAAAAATCTCCAGGGAGCACACCAAAATGAAAAGCAAGTGCAGTTATCCATGTTATCCATGCAGTTATCCATACCAACCCCAAAAAGAGCAAGGAACCTGAGGGTCACCAAAATCATCAAGGACCTTCCCCAGAATTTGCAATGAGGCTGAAGTTGTGTCTGTCAACCATGTGTGTAGTGTATACAGTGGAAAATGTTCTCCATGGGAGCTCCAAAGGGAAATTGCTGCTGGGATTAATCAAACAATCTCATTCTCTTTTGTGAGTCCTTAAGGATGCCACACTACAATTTCTGCTGTCCTTTTTGTTTGCATTTTTATTCATGGAACTTCTTGTATCAGCTGTGAATTTCTTTGGCTCACGTTTTCAACATGCAGCTGCTGGAAGAATAATAGTGAGAACAATGGCCTTAGGCAATGCCCAAGTTCATGTTTGCACAGAGCCTCTTGCAATGCTGCCTGAGATGTGCCTGGGGATGCTGCTGTGCCTAAGTGTTTTATCATAACATGATTGATAATTTGATATATTTCAGAAGGAGCAATCAAGGTTGTTGAGATAAATTTTATGGTTCAGCCACTGCTTTATCAATTTTTGGTGAAAGTCATGTCTACCCCTGCACCAGGCTGTGGTGGTAGAGGAACAAGGGAGTTTGCTCCCCTGGCTCTCTAGTACCATGACATGGCTGAAGAAAGCAGAGATCCTCCTTTCCTGTGTCTCAGACAGCAGAAGATATTAATTTTGGGAAGTGGTGTATCCTTCTGAATCCTATAACCAGACACCAGACCTTTCATTCTGTTTGAGTTGAAGTCCTGAGCAATCTCAAGGCAAGCTAGAAAAGTCAAACAGTGCAATCACCTTTTTCACGCTTTAGGAATTTGTACCACTGTGGGCTTCCAAGGAAAGACCAGTAGGGTAGTCAGGCTAGTGAAGGACTTTATCTTTCATCTCAGAATCCAATACCATGGCTCTGAAATATGAACTAGTTTATGGAGTCTTGTAAAGCCCAAAACTATAAAAATGAATATATATGAAAAAAGTCTCTAAACAGCCCTGTGGCAAGTTTGCTGCTCTGTAGGATTCTTTCCTGGGGTTGCTCCACTCCCATGTGTCACCAGGCACTCTTGGCACAAGTCATGCCTCATCTCACAGCAAATCATACACAACTCCCCGTGCCTTGTGCCTGGGGCTTCTCCCACCACTTTCCCTTTACTCTGCCCAGCTCAGGTCGTGCTGAGCTCTCATCCCAGAGAGAAGCCAGTGGAAAGGACTTAAGCTTCTGCCTGTGGCAAAAGCACTCTTACAATGACTCTGCTTTTTTCTCTGTTGGGGATCACAGGCTAGCACCCCTCTCTGGGCAGCTGCCCTTCCATGTGCCTGCTCTCAGTGCCTCCCCAGTGCCTCTGGCACATGGCCATGCTCTCTTCCTCCTGGGGACGTGCTGTGGCCAAGGTGAAAAGTGCAAGCAAAATCCTTGTTAACATTTTGGGAATGCATTGATGTGTTTGTACATAAACTCTTGGAGCTTCACCAAGTTAACTCTGTGTCATGATGCATACAACCACTTGTGGGACTATTGCTTCATTTCATAGATAAGATCGTTATTTGATAGTGAGCCTTCTTCCGATTTGGTGGGGTTTTTTCCTACATGTACTTATTCCATGTACTTATTCAGGGTCTGTTTGTAATGTTGCCTTATTTTTCCCTTGTGATGAGGTAAACACAGCTACAGACTCCAGTTCTGTGTTTCCTCACCTGCAGCTCAGGGACACTGCTCTAAATGACACTGCACAGCCAAGCCAGGTCAGAATCCAAAGCTCTGGATTTTGACATTGCTCAACCATGCAAATTTGGCCATGTGTTTAGTGAAGAGACCCTTTCTCTTAAGTCACTAAAGATCATCAAACACATGTTTAGCTGTGGTTTTGAAAAAAAAACCCACAAAACCTTGTCTGTGACTTTGGTGAAGAGCAGCAAAAGAGATTACTCCCATGAAGACAAGAACCTCACAGGAGGAGAAGTCATCTCCGTACTACCTAATGTGTGGAAGAAAACAACAGCCAGAAGTTTATTGGAAAGACAGGCACAGATAAGTACATTCCATCAGATTTTGTGCTTTTGCCAATTAAACTAGTGTGTTATTCTCATCTTTTCACAAAGGACAATAAGGAAACAATGGCTTCTTCAACTGAGGAGTTTTCTGTCAGCCACATCTTCTTGGTCATAGAGGAAACATTTACCAATATATAATGGCATATTGGTTGAATGTTATTAACTAGCTTTTGTGGTGTCTAACATAAATCCATAGTGCCTTACTTTATCAGTCAGCCAATCTCATTTACAGTGTTTGGCCTCACTAGAGAGGAATGACAGGCAGCAGCAGGTATGCACCTATACCTCCTAAGCATCATGCTTTCAGGCTGTAAGAGCTGAGGAGCCTGGAGGGCTGTGGGGAGCAGGCAGGAGCAGCATGAGATGCTGAGTTCTCCCTACTATATTAGGTAACAAGGAAGTGGAGAAAGCTGTGCAGGATTACGAGTAGGATGAAGAATGGTGTGTTTCTCTCTTGCCCTCCTCACTGTATCTCTCTGTTGTACATATCCAAGCAAAGTTTATGGCGAAGTTTCAGATTATTTTTGGAAAGTGATGGTTAGCTAAATGTGACAATAATAGCACATCTGCCATATCATTGCTTCTCTTACAGCTGAGGCTGGTGTTGAACAAAAGATGTTGATCTGTGTGATCTCTGATCACTGTGCAGAAGAAACAGTGAACTCAGCTGTGGCGCCTTGAATCTACATTTTTACAATACAGACATCTACAGCTAAAAATCACTGCCCATATCAAAACCAGCATACCTGTAGGAAGAGACACCAAAGGATAAATGAGGATGGGAAATCAGTTATTCTATAACCCTTAGAAATTAATCTTGTTTCAAATAATTTACAGTACAGGCAAAGCTAGAGGTACCACAGCACCCAGATGGGCCTAAAAAGGATGATGACTGCATCTTGTTGCTATCAACCTCTTGCTTGCCTTTGCTATCTTCCTAAAAATCAGCATCTCACCAACATCACAGCAGTTATAAGAAGTAGCTCATTAGGAACTTATTGATTATAATTTTTATTATTTTCATCATTAAATGATTTTAATAATGGTGACTGAACATCTGGTGTGGAGAGGAGGAGAGCATGTGATGGCACATTACCTGCTCATTGTTAACGCCAGGCAACATTACTCAAACAGGGAATACTCTTGTCTCTAGACAATGCCAATGTTACCATGGAAACATAGGTAGGAAACATAGATATCAATCTTCTGATATAGTAGGTCCCTTTTCAAATGGGTGATATTTTTCCAAGGTTTCTATATTTGGAACAGTAATTATTTTTGCCTACACATCAACATTAAAATGAGTGGTAATGTTCTTGAGTCATCAGCTGCATCAAAGCTTGCAATTTGCAATTTTGGAATTACTATTTTTCTTACTCATCCCATTAATCTTATTTTGAAGCTCTATAGCAAGTCTTAGACTTAACTCCTAAACTTGTTCATACATTAGATATTAAAATTAACATATTGTAAGCTGTGATATAGTTGTTTAATTATGTAATTTGTTATTTCAATAGCAAATTAACAACAAAATTGTTAAAAGTATACACAGAATCCTCATTGCAAAACATTAGAACTAACAACAAATATCTTAGCAGTTGGATGCAGAAAACATTGTGAAAGGGCAGGGTAATCCAAAATAGATTTTTTCTAAACAAAAAAAGTGCCGTGTCAAATCTGAGAAGATAATTAAGTCTAGTCTTGTTCAGGGTTTTCCTGTATTAGTGGACTTTTCTAATATGTTACACAAAACTGTTAATTCTTTGAGGATATTCAGTTTAATTGTCATGGACTACTGTGGACTACAGATTCAGAGCTGGACTCAACATCTGGTTACAGTGGCAACTTTTATAAAGGTCTTTTAGATCAATAACACTACCTTTCCAAAACACATAATGCAAATAAAACAGACAAGCACTACAGAGGTGGCTTGGCTTTTACATTGTCCTATGTCCCTCTAGTTCTATGAAATTTCTGCTGCAGAACAGAAGACAATGAGAATTTTGAGTGAAATGAGACTATGGGATGTGGACCATGGTAGTTAGTGGAGTATTTCTTGGCCTTTTGATCCTGTTTTTCATCTATCTGCATTTTTCTAAAATAATGAAAAATGCTAAGCAGCATGCAACCTCTCATAACCAGGATGTCTGAAATGTAAATACTTTTTCCAAGCAATCAGGATAGATTTTTAAATTCTACCTTCTTAGTTATAATTAGATCTGCAAAGTATATCAAAATAATCACAGGTTATAAATGTAACATCGAATTCTGTCAATATATTTCAGTGATGGCTTTGTAAATTTTTCTTAAATTTGCTAATTAAATTTTGCTAGTTAAATACAAGGATAATGTCATAAATGGGGGACATATATCCATTTGTATATGTACACTTGGACCTTGTCACCAAAGTTACTCAAGTAGTTGTCTTTGACATCTTCATCAGTTTTGGTGCCTTTGAGTTTTCGGCATCAGACATTACATTTGAAATCTTTCCCACATGTGCCTAAAGTTAAGTGGTTTTTGAGATTTACAGGTGTTATGATTTGATATGAAGGAGTTTAGATTACCTTGCAAAACTATATTGATCTAAAAAATGGCAATATTTGCAAAGTACTAAATTTTGTGGGAGAAAGATCATGGATGGATATAGCCCTTTTATAAGTTATTTTTAGTGCAAGCATTTTCTAACTGCTAGGCTTTAAAGGAAATTTCTGCTAGAAAAAAAAAATTTCCAAGACCAGACATTTGACCTATCCTTGTGTTTGTAAATACAGAGATTACCATAAAATGTTCTTGTTTATCAAACAATCACATCTTCCTGAGAGCTGTTTGACTTTCTTTTAATTCTGCAATGGCTCAGGGTTCACTAGCTGGAAAGAGTTTACTCCCATCTCTTCTGTTTTACAGAACTGAAGGAGCCAAGCCATGTCAGGTAGTGACAGAAATCTTCTCCAGACCTCCTCTAGTAAATGACATCCCTTCTGCTCCCTCACTTCCTCCTTTTGATTTTCCATGTGTATCGCTGTTATAGGGTACGTGAAAATGAGAAAACAACAAAATCCCCAACCCAAACTTCTCCCACAAAGAGGAATTTTTCCAACCTTCCAGCTACATCTAGTGCAGATCTGCCTAGCTCTGCTGGACCTGTGTCCCAGTGTTATCCACAGCACCAGACAGTCAGTTTTTATAAATTCATTATGCCCTTACAGTGTCCCTGACCTGTGCTCCTATGAGATGCACACTGTGGCTGTGACCCACATGGGGAGCTCCCCAGTGCCTCTGGAAGAGCCACCCCCACCCTTCTTCCACCACGCTATGTTCAAGTGAATCCCACTACATCTTCTTCTTCCCTATTTCTGTGCATCTGGAGGACAGAATGTGCTGTCTATATTTAGTGAAAAAATAAAACTGTCCACATTGTGCTCCTTTTAAATCCATTGAGAACTTTGTTCCTGATTTTAACATGAAGAGGATAGTGCCACTTTTTTCTCCCTGGGCTGGAGCTGTAATTGCTGAGCTGCTGCCCTTGAAGCCTCAGCACCAAGTCAAAGCCTATAAATCAGAGAGCTTTGTGCACTAGCAAACATATGCCAATGGGCACTATAGGAAATGCTTCTGAGAAGTCACAAGACCAAGGAAAATAAAGATAATATAAATTATTGTCAATTATATAAAATTATTATCAAAAAATAAAAGGGAATGAATAGTTATGCTGCTGGGCTGTTTTTAGGTGTTGGCTTATATTTAACCTACTTAAATAAACTGCAATGGCTGTTCTGTGAACAAAAAATGGATTGAAAGTTTCCATTTGATTAAATAAGGAGAAGAAATTACCCTGTGGCAAGTCTGTACATTCAGTGATCAACAATGAAATCTCAATGGAAACTAGTGACCTGCCACTGTCAACACACAACCAATTTGAGCGGAGCTTGAAGGGGGCAGTCATGCAAGCATGCTTTGGACATTTATTTAACACCACTTTCTAGCACAGCTCTCTGTCCAGCTCATGCTATTTTCTGTGCATTGTTGGCTGATATGTGGGCTCTGGCTAGACTTGTAGGTTGGACAGGAGAAGGTTGTGCTGAGCTGTTGTACAGCTGGTGGATGCTCTGCACCTGGGAATCCCCCCAGGGGACACCAGGCACAGGAGATGGTGTGGCTAGGGTCTGCTCCCAGGGTCAGGAAACTGGATGCTGGGGAGAAAAGGAGCTGGTAGCACAGAGGCCAAACACTCTGGGTCAGCAGGCACCAGCACAGGGAAGCAGTGTGAGGAATGTGTCCTTTGCATTTTATTGGTATTTTTCTTTTGCAACAGTGCTTGCAATTGCAAGCATCTCAACTCAAACATCATTCTTAACTTGTGGATGTACAGTAAAAAGTGTCAATTCCTTCTGATTTTCATCCAGCATTAAAAGCAGTTCCACAGCAATCTGACACACAATAGCAGTCCTGGAGATGATGTACCCAGTACCTCAGCAAGGCAGGGCCCAGCTGCCCAATGCCCTTCAGCCCCAGCTCCTTTCCAGCCATGCCAGGATCAGCTCCTCCCACAGCCACGCCTGTGTCTGGCTGTTCTCCCCCCTCAAAACTGATCACCTCTTATTTTCTCCACTTCAAGAAATGTTAATGTAAATTTAACTGCACTTAACACACCTAGGGAATACCCAGGGGACTTCCATACTGACTCTCTCAGCCTAAAATGATAAGATTCAGCCTAAGCCCTTTCAATCTACAAGAATTCCTGATGTGTTGTCTTGCATATTGGAATAAAAAGACAGCTAAAAAATTATGTAACCACAGATTTAATGTATTGCTAAATTTTGCCTCCCTTTTGCAATTTCTTCCCTTAAACAGCTAATGCTGAAAATACAGTTCCAGAAGAATTTGCAATAGAATATTCTGCTCTCAGATTCCCTCCAGGCAGAAACTGGACTGAGGGAGATGTATTTAACCCATACAAAGAATTTTAAAATAAACAACCAACAATCCTCCCACTGGTTTCTCAGAAAACCAGTCTGTGAATTACCCTTTATTTCAAGATTCATTATCTAGCATGTGAAAAACACCCAACACCACTTGCTTAGTTTAGGAAAAAAGTTGCTGTGAAGTTCTTGTTAATTCTATGTTTTCTGGAAACATGAGAGTACTTGCTTTGTCCTTCAAATATTTATTGGCTTCTGGAATTACATTACTGTGTTTGAAGAAAGACATAAAAGCAAGGCTGCTCCAAGGTAACATCTCCTTGCTCTTTTGCAGGACCTGAATATTTTTCATGCTCTTAAATCCATGATGATTTGTCCCATAGAAACAGAAAATCTTTCTCCTTTGGGGGAGATAAGTGATATCTGAGTCTCTCTCAGGCAGTCTTCTGCCTAATTAGGAATCTCTTTGATTTCATATTTCCCCACAGATCCTAGTTTTTAATTTTCAATAGCTTTATCACCTTTATTGGACACTGCTTTTATCATCTTTGCAAAGTTTTTGGTTGCTGTGCAGCTGCCTTTCCCTAGTAGCAGAAGAAGGAATGGTGACAACCAGTGAGGGAGGCTTCTCTTCCCTCCTCCAGTAAACATCTGATTATTCAGTTCACAAACACAGCTTTATGGGAAATCATCTTGCAGGCTGGGGAGCCCCAAATGTGACTGTCTTTGTGACTAATACTAAAGATAGCATTTGGGGTACATCATCTCCAGGAATATTATTGTGTGTCTGATTTCTCTGGAACTGCTTTTGATGCTGGATGAAAACCAGAAGAAATTAGCACTTTTTATTGTACATCAACAAACTAAGAATGATGTTTCAGTCATTGCAATTGCAAGCAACTTTGCAAAAGAAAAACATCATCAAGGAAATGCATTTACAGACCCTTTTTATCAGCAGGGCTCCTCCTTACCTGATCTAGGGTTTTATTTACCTTGCAGAGACCAGAATCAAATCTCTCCTATTTCCTAAGATTTCCAGGGCCACTTAGAGCCTGAAGCTTTATTTTGTGCCTGTCTTCCCCTGTTAAAGGTGGAACTGTTCTGCCTATTTGTTTTTTTCATCTTTCACATACTTTCTTGCTTTTAGTTTCTTCCCATCACGGACAACTTGGAAGAGAAGGATTGTCCCCCTCACCTTGGGGGATTCTCTTATTTGCAATTCCTTTGGATTTCTTAATTAGCATGTTTCTGACAGCCTGAGAAAGTCCCCAAACCTTCAAAATCATCCTGATATTTCAGAACTCGTTAGAGACACTGACAATACTGACATATTTTAAACTCATGCCTCCCATTTGCTGTTAGCTTTACAGCACCCACATGTAAGAAGCCAGTAATAAGGTCTGTAGATAATAACTCAGTCTCAACAGAGATGGCTTTGAGAACATTTTTTTCTAAATTACCTTCTTCACCGTGGGAAAGACATGAAACTACCATGGGGGACCGGGTAATAACTCACAAATTGGCCTGTACATTGTCAGGAGAAACTTCCAAGACAAAGTCAAAGCATACAAGATAGGAACAGTCTGTCTACTTCAAAAACAACCAGGGCTGTGTTTGCTAGCAGGTGAAGTGGGAACAGTTTCATGCCATGGAAAATGAGGCCCTGATGCTGCTGTGTTACTGGAGTAAACTGTGCTGTCGATATACTAATAAAAAAAGGGAGTGTTGGCTGTGAGAACAGGGAGTGTGCTGACCTCATGAAGTGCAACTCAGCTTGGCTGGGAGAGCTTGAAGGAATGATTAACTAAAACAGGAATGTTTTATGAGACCTTTTCTAACATCATCTGAAAAGACTGGGTGGGGAGGCATGGGGGTTTATATTTCTGGGAGGCACCCATCCTCGGCAAGCATGGGCTCAGTCTCAGTGCTTGGTAGCTTTTGTGCTTTTTTTCTCTCAAATCCCACATTTTCTATGAAGTTTTGGCTACTGGCATCATTTACTGTGCTTAGCACAACACTTTGTTCTTTAAGGAAAGGACAAAAATTATCACAATTATCTTCCAGTGCTCATATAGACCATGTATATCTGATTATTTGTGTTCAAAACACAGGGAAAAACTAAAGAGGCACCAAAAGTAAAAGCTCAGAATAATTAAGGATGATGTTGGCACTAACAAAAAAGAAGTAACATGTGGATTAAAGCTACTTTCATGAGTTGTTTTCATGGGGTTCAGCTCCCAAAATATCACTATTCTATTTGGAGCTATAGAATCATTTAAATGATAAAATGTAAAATGTAAACTGTAAAATGGCCTCAGGCATTTACAGTGAGAAAAAAAAGGTTGCCAGTGGACTGGGGTTTTGGGAAGAGGCTGAACACAGAGACCCTCCCAAATGCTGGGGTTTGAATTGCCCCATCATTCTTTTATTGGTTTTTAGTCCCCAACATGTGGTAGTGCAATTATCGTATTGCAGACAGCCTCAGGCAGCTGAACTTTGCTTTCTGGTGGCTGAGCTGAAATCCCTGCCCCACTGGCAATGTTAGGCTGTCAGGCTGGCTTGTGTCATGCCAGTCACAGATAAACCAAGTTACAGCTCTGAAAGCAATAACCAAGATCAGCAAAGCAAATGTCTTACAAGACTGACATGCAGAAAGATCTCTTAAAGCTGATGATCCAAGCTTCAATTTTAAAAGCAAGGGCTGAGGGTTCCCTGGAGCTAGCCATATGTCTCACTTCAGGCCTGCATAGGTTGGGGGCTGACAAGACTCACACCTCAGAGAAAAAATCCTGAAAAGAACACAGAAGAGGAGATATAAATATGATACTAATTTATGTTAAAATTATAGATTTCTAGATCAGCCCAGACATTTTTTGAGGACTCCTATAAATAGGAGACTGGAATATAAGAGATGCAAAATCAGTGCCAACTGCTCAGAAGTATCCACTGTAAAGGACTCCCACTGAAAATTTTTTAAACTAAGAGCAGGAGAAAGAATGCAGTCAAAACTGTAACAAGTGGGAGTTCAACAGCATTTGAGAATACTGTGTAAAATCCAACTTTGTATCTGTCTTTTCTTTCATTTATCACAGGTTACAACAAGTAGGGGAAGGTTTTGTAGTGAACCTGCCTGTGTACCATGTCCCCATCTACTTCACTTTTCTACTTATATCTTCTGCAAGAAAAATAGTTAGACAGAGAAGTAAAAGGAAGTGGAAATTAAGAGTGAGATGTATCTCAACAACACAGCTCTATAAAAGGGAATTACTCAGCAGCATGGGAAATAAATCAGAAAGAAACAAATCCAGGATTTACTGCCCTTGTCAGCTATTTTGGATGAATCAGATCCAAAACCAAATCTGATCTCTTGTGTCTGGAAGAAAGAGTGGTACTCAGTCACGTAGTTAGGTACAGTAATGCTTCAGATTGGGGTGGTAGTTGGCCTCAGCTACCTCCTCTTTTTGTGACCAGCCCCCATGCTGGGTCTGTGTGCACTAGAGAAACACATTATCCTCAATTATGTTTTTCGGGGACAGTTCTGGAGGATTGTTGACCATGCAATGGAGAGACAGCCACGTGGCTCTGCAGGGACTGTCCTCCCTGAACATGAGGCCCTTATGAATCCCTTGGGATTCATGGATCATTTCCTGTGGCCTTGATAATCATCAGTGAGCCATGTCTTTGGGAATTACTGCTAGGGGTGTCTGCATTTTGATACTCACTGACACATCATCCAGGTGAGGGACTAGAACATAAGCAGTCGGCAGGCACATGGTTGAGTTCAGCCTTCATGCCACACTGCAGAATAGTGATATTTCCATTTAAATGCCAGTCAGGAAAGCAGTGTACTGAGCAGAGTACAGGACAAGTCAATCTAGTTCAGTTCAATATTCTTATTTGAGAGTTACTGTGGGCTAGGCAGAGAGCAAAATAGCCTGCAGCTTTCAGTGCTGTTCTCTTCCTAAATGATCCCGAATGATTTTATTGACGTAAGCCATTCCCTCCATTTAGTATGGGGTTTGAATTGTTTATGAACACAGATGAGGTGTCGTGGTATCCATTCAACAATATCATGACATTTTGCAACTGTGTATGACTTGTGAAGACAAACTACTTGAACTAACCAACGTGAGCCCTTGCAGATGCATGCTGAGGTCTAGCTGGTGCTTTCTCTGCCCTTACCTGCACATCAAAGCCCCGTTTCTAATTTAATGCAGTTTAGATTAAATTAAGCAATAAATCCATGGGTCCATTTTAGGGAGCAAGAAGGCTTTTGAGATGAGTCAGCAAGGTAAGACCACGAGTGGGAACCAGCCAGGTGAAGAGGAAGGATTTGCAGCCTGGGAAAACCCATATGACTGACACATATGTTGCACACTGGGTTTCCCACACAGGTAATATGTACAGAGATGGTCACCTTTGGAAAGGAACTGAGCACCAGAGTTTGCCCTTGGTATCCCACATTACCCTCTGCAAATTTCATCTTTCTCTTTTGACTGATCACCAAGGGCTTTTGCTCCTCCTTAAAACAACTCTCCTCTCCAGAGGCTTAGCTGGAGTCTGAAACTCAGGCAGTTTGATTGCCCCTGAAACGAGCAGCAGGATCTACAGGACAGCAGAAACACACATTGACGTGCTGTGTCTGCTGCCAGGTCAACAGGGTAAAAGGGGACTTTTCAAGGTCAAAGACAGTTCATAGGTATTTTCTGGCTCTACTGGTTCAACAGAAGGGAAAACAGGATCAGGAAAAGTTCCAGGCAAAAGGGCAAAGGAATTGTGTGTGGGTGGAAAAACTTGTCTCTGGTTTATAGCTTCTGATCCTGGATTCGGTGGCTTGTTATATATGAAAGCACTGTTTTTCAAATGTGCTTTGTCATGAAAAGGCTGTTACAGGAAGCTGGGAGAAAAAAGCCTTGCAGTGAGCAGGATGCTGACTCCAGCCCAAAGATGGTCACACAGTCCCTCAGGTGCACGTGTACAAACGACCTTGTTCTGAACAGGGAGAGACGGTGGATGTGCAGCTGCTGGCCCTCCCTGCCTCCAGCTCTGCACATCCCAGCCTTCTGCTAACCACTGTTTTGGAACAGTTGCTTAGATACCACAAGAGCCTGGCTTCAACTTCAGGCAAGTTAATTTGACATTAAAACTTGACAATACCAAATGTATTGCAGGGCTGGGACGCACTTACAGATGAAAACCACAACATTGGTAGACATCAGTACTAAATCTAATTGGAATGAACAAAACTCCTGTCAGAGATGTGGTTGAGTTGCCCCCTTTCTTCACCTTGGGCTTTCAAGGACTGTAGCAATAAGACCCACATGTGAAATTTCATGTGCCCTGGCTTGCTAGAGCTGAGTGTTAGCTCAGTCCATCCTGGGCCTCAACTCCTTGAAGGGTTCCCAAGGCCAACTTTACATTTGCCAGCCCTTGTAGTGATGAGGCCCTGCAAATCAAGGTCATGTCTACAGATCTAGTGCCACTCCTAGAGCTTGCATATTCTTTCAGGAGCCACCTGGTATGAAAACTTTCTGGCTCATCATTTATTTCTGCAAGGACTTACGTTAATGAAGACACCATTTTAGACAAACACCACTTCAACATGTTACAACTTAATTACCTAAGGAAAAAAAACCTCAACATACAAAAATGGGATTGCATGAATAACCCTCCCTGCCACACTCTCTTCCATCCCATTTGGAGTCTGCTTCTCTCCAAGGTGCCAAGGTCCCTTGAATCTGCAGGCAGTGACCCTCTTGGCCTTAAGCAGTAAAAATTGCTGGAAGACTAAGAATGAAACATTCCTTTTATTTTCTTTTTTTTTTTTTTTTTGTAGTTTTCAGGGTTTGTATGGTTGGGGGATTTTGTTTGTTTGGTGGGTTTTTACTTTGCTTTTGTTTGGTTTCTTTTGCTGACAAACTATCAACAATAATACAGATAATCACAGACCCCAATCATCCTGGATGAAAGGTCATTTATTTCCCATACTTCTTTCTCTTGCATCCAGAAACACATATTCTTGTTTAGGAACTAATGGGACCTGGTTACCACACTGTTATGAAGTGTTTTTGTGACCGATATCATAAAAATCCGTCTGTGATTTGTCCCTTATTACAAATACACTGATGGCTGTGTACAGCTTGCTGCAGCAGAATTTCCTGTTGTACCTGGTGACTTAGTGACTGTCTGGGGCAGGCACACCTGAGCTTTGCAGATTCCTCTCAGAGCAGCCACATAGTACCAGGCTGTTCTTCCAATTAACTGGTTCCATCCATGATTTGGTACAGTCAGAAACACAGATTTGAGTAGTTTTCACTTTCGGTGAGAATATTCATTAAGTAGAAGTTCACTGGATCAAGTCTTCCAGTCTTTAATCAAATATTATTCCCAAGAAGAACAATGGAAAGGAGCCTTATATTAGTGAGAATCAGAGCACTCATCCATTGTTTTCTTGTTAATCTATCTCCCTTCATTTGGAATGTCTCTTAACTCATTGCAACAGCTGAATAATGTGTCCCTTATTTCCCTTGGGAATAATTTTAAATGGTGTAACATGCCACTCAGAATAAATAACCTAAGAAAAGTGCTGTAGATAACATTTTAATTTGCTTTATCAGATGATGAAAAGCATAATGTTTTCCTCTGCAGCCATGGGGGAAACCATGAATCTTGATCTTGACAGTGGTTCTTAAGGAGAATGAAGCAAAAACTGAGAAAGGATAAGGGCTTTCAATGTAATTTTTCACCTTCAAAAACCAGAATTGCTCTCCCATTTGGTCTGTATAAAAACTTTTTATCTACAGATATTTCTCATACTCTTCCTTGTAGCATCTAATTCCATAAGAAATTGTTTTGAGCCATACTGACAGATTGAAACAACAACTGTATCACAACACGGGTATTTATTTTTGCTACCATAAGAGCCAGAATAAAATCACTTTCAACGAAATCTTGATTGAAAAGATCTCCTAAAAACAATTGCAAAGACAAAAAAAAATCCCTTAGCTATTTAAACAGAAAAGTACTTTCTCAGTTAGGCATACTCAGTTTTCTTAATCAAAGGCATGAAGGATCGAAAGGGTAGATCTTAAAATGCAATTGAAAGTATTTATCACTTTTTATATCTAGGCAAAAGGAAGATCATAAAGTAAGCTGGAATAAGGGTGGGTTGGATCTCAGGTGGCTGCCTTATGGTTCCTTACATTTTTGGAGTTTCAGTGGATCCAAGGAGGTGCTTTGTCCCTGTTGCAAAGCCTTTCCCTTTGTGTTTATGTTTGCTCACTTTTACTGCCAACTAATTTTTCAAGCTACCTCCTATGCCATTGTGAAATATTGCAGTTTATGAATTCTGAAGAAACATTTAAAAGAGAAATTAAGTAAAACAAATTCATAGTTGTTATGGTTAATTAACATTATATAAAGAAAAAACAAGCAAATGTCTTTCTAGACAAAAACCATATGGAAAGGAAAACGAGATTTAGTGCCATTTTCTCATAGGATCATAGAATTATAGACTCATAGAATATTTTGGGTTGGAAGGGACCTTAAAGATCATCCAATTCCAACCTCCCTGCCACATACAGGGACACCTTCCACTAGCCCAGGTTGCTCAGAATTCCATCCAGTCTGGCCTTGAACACATCCAGGCATGAGACGTCCACAAATTCTTTGGCTAACCCCTTTCAGTGTGTCCTCCTAAGACTTCCTTCCTCACAGCTGATCTAAACCTGCACTCATTCAGTTTAAAACCATCACCCCTTGTCCAGTCACTATTGGCCCATATAAAAAGTCTTCCTCCTTTTCATAAGCTCCCTTTGGGAACTGGAAGGTGCTGTAAGCTCTCTCTTCTCTTCTCTAGACTGAACAACTCCAGCTCTCTCAGGTGTGAGGTGTCCACCTCACACAAGGTGTGTCTCTTAACCAGTTTTCATAAGAAAAAGCACAAAGTAGTACATGTAAAAAGAAGGGAAATCACTTTAAATGGACAGCAGATTTCTCTGCTGCTAATTCCCAAGTGGAGTAAAGCCAGGAAATGTTGACAGTCC